>NC_056461.1:45611385-45775532 GCF_018296145.1 Oncorhynchus tshawytscha
CAGACTGATGAATGTTACAGACTGATCAATGTTACAGACTGATCAATGTTACAGACTGATGAACGTTACAGACTGATGAACGTTACAGACTGATGAACGTTACAGACTGATGAACGTTACAGACTGATCAATGTTATAGACTGATGAACATTAGACGCTGAACGTTACAAACTGATGAACGTTACAGACTGATGAACGTTACAAACTGCTGCTCTTTGTCTGTGTCTTTGTGTCTTTGTCTGTGTGTGTGTGTGTCTGTGCCTCTGTGTTTGTGTTTGTGTGTCTGTGCCTGTGCCTGTGTCTGTGTCTTTATGTCTTTGTCTCTGTGTGTGTGTGCGTGTCTGTGTGTGTTTGTGTGTCAGTGTCAGTGTCAGTGTGTGTGTGTGTGTGTGTGTGTGTGTGTGTGTGTGTGTGTGTGTGTGTGTGTGTGTGTGTGTGTGTGTGTGTGTGTGTGTGTGTTGCGTGTGGTATGCCTGTCCATCCATCCGTCTGTCCTCTATTATACATGAGTGCCATTCTAAACCTGCATTCTAATCTATGCTTTACCACACACACACACAAACATGGACAGACACAAACACACACACACACGCAAACACGGACAGACACAAACACACACACACACACACACACACACACACACACACACAAACACACACACACAAAAGCACGGACAGACACAAACACACACACACACACAAACACACACAAACACACACAAAACACACACACACACACACACACACACACATGCACACACTGACACAAACACACCTACACACACAGCTATCGATGACCAGAGTTCTTCAGATATAGTTGAGTAACTTGATCTAGTTGGAGGCTGTTGATCTAGTTGACCTGCTATTTGTTGAAGGAGGCTGTTGTGTCCATGAAGGAGTGAGACGGAGGAGCATTATGATACGATGTTGATCAGACTAACTGGGCTGCAATCTATCTCTCTACTGGCCTGGCTGATCACACTAACAAACAGTAAGACCCTGTCCGTATGTCTGTCTAACTGTATGTCTGTCTGTCTGTCTGACTGTCTATCTATCTAACAGTCTCTCTGTCTACTTGTCTGTCTATCTGTCTGACTGTGAGTCTGTCTGACTGTCTACCTAACTGTCTGTCTGACTGTATGTTTGTAAGTCTGCCTACCTGTGTGTCTGTCTACCTGACTGTCTGTCTGTCTGACTGCCTACCTAACTGACTGTCTGTATTTCTACCTAACTGTCTGTTTATCTGTCTGTCTGACTGTCTATCTGTCTGTCTGTCTACCTGTCTCTTTGACCGTCTGGCTGACTGTCTGTCTAACTGTCTGCCTAACTGTCTGTGTATCTACCTAACTGTCTATACCTAGCTGTATGTTTGCCTGACTGACTGTCTCTATCTCTCTCTAGCCATTTCTATCTCTCTATCTCTCTCTCTATACATTTCTATCTCTCTCTCTCTCTCTCAATTCAATTCAATTCAATTCAAGGGCTTTATTGGCATGGGAAACATGTGTTAACATTGCCAAAGCAAGTGAGGTAGACAACATACAAAGTGAATATATAAAGTGAAAAACAACAAACATTAACAGTAAACATTACACATACAGAAGTTTCAAAACAGTAAAGACGTTACAAATGTCATATTATATATATACAGTGTTTTAGCAATGTACAAATGGTTAAAGGACACAAGATAAAATAAATAAGAATAAATATGGGTTGTATTTACAATGGTGTTTGTTCTTCACTGGTTGCCCTTTTCTCGTGGCAACAGGTCACAAATCTTGCTGCTGTGATGGCACACTGTGGAATTTCACCCAGTAGATATGGGAGTTTTTCAAAATTGGATTTGTTTTCAAATTCTTTGTGGATCTGTGTAATCTGAGGGAAATATGTCTCTCTAATATGGTCATACATTGGGCAGGAGGTTAGGAAGTGCAGCTCAGTTTCCACCTCATTTTGTGGGCAGTGAGCACATAGCCTGTCTTCTCTTGAGAACCATGTCTGCCTACGGCGGCCTTTCTCAATAGCAAGGCTATGCTCACTGAGTCTGTACATAGTCAAAGCTTTCCTTAATTTTGGGTCAGTCACAGTGGTCAGGTATTCTGCCGCTGTGGACTCTCTGTGTAGGGCCAAATAGCATTCTAGTTTGCTCTGTTTTTTTGTTAATTCTTTCCAATGTGTTAAGTAATTATCTTTTTGTTTTCTCATGATTTGGTTGGGTCTAATTGTGCTGTTGTCCTGGGGCTCTGTAGGGTGTGTTTGTGTTTGTGAACAGAGCCCCAGGACCAGCTTGCTTAGGGGACACTTCTCCAGGTTCATCTCTCTGTAGGTGATGGCTTTTTTATGGAAGGTTTGTGAATCGCTTCCTTTTAGGTGGTTGTAGAATTTAACGGCTCTTTTCTGGATTTTGATAATTAGTGGGTATCGGCCTAATTCTGCTCTGCATGCATTATTTGGTGTTCTACGTTGTACACGGAGGATATTTTTGCAGAATTCTGCGTGCAGAGTCTCAATTTGGTGTTTGTCCCATTTTGTGAAGTCTTGGTTGGTGAGCGGACCCCAGACCTCACAACCATAAAGGGCAATGGGTTCTATGACTGATTCAAGTATTTTTAGCCAAATCCTAATTGGTATGTTGAAATTTATGTTTCATTTGATGGCATAGAATGCCCTTCTTGCCTTGTCTCTCAGATCGTTCACAGCTTTGTGGAAGTTACCTGTGGCGCTGATGTTTAGGCCAAGGTATGTATAGTTTTTGTGTGCTCTAGGGCAACAGTGTCTAGATGGAATTTGTATTTGTGGTCCTGGTGACTGGACCTTTTTGGAACACCATTATTTTGGTCTTACTGAGGTTTACTGTCAGGGCCCAGGTCTGACAGAATCTGTGCATACGATCTAGGTGCTGCTGTAGGCCCTCCTTGGTTGGTGACAGAAGCACCAGATCATCAGCAAACAGCAGACATTTGACTTCGGATTCTAGTAGGGTGAGGCCGGGTGCTGCAGACTTTTCTAGTGCCCGCGCCAATTCGTTGATATATATGTTGAAGAGGGTGGGGCTTAAGCTGCATCCCTGTCTAACCCCACGACCCTGTGTGAAGAAATGTGTGTGTCTCTCTCTCTCTATCCATTTCTATCTCTCTATCTCTCTCTATCCATTTATATCTATCTCCCCTATTCGTCTCTTTGTTATTACGGTTTGGAGTTTATAAATATTTGGCAGATAGATCTCCATCACATCTAGAGATTAAAGCTAATTGAAGTGACTAGAGAGAGAGAGAGCATTCTGTGGTTACGTTGTCTTTGGGTTATCCATGGTAACAGATGGATTCTATAAAATCCATTCCTTTAGAGTGGAGGCCTACCTGAACTATTCATTTATCTGTGTGTGACCTCCTTTAGACAGTGTTCAGCTGAAACCCATCCTGTAACTCTACCCTGTAACCCTGTCAACACAGCTCCATTACACTGCACTGTGTCTAACATATCCAATCTCCAATGTGTGTGTGTGTGTGTGTGTGTGCGTGTGTGTGTGTGTGTGTGTGTGTGTGTGTGTGTGTGTGTGTGTGTGTGTGTGTGTGTGTGTGTGTGTGTGTGTGTGTGTGTGTGTGTGTGTGTGTGTGTGTGTGTGTGTGTGTGTGTGTGTGTGTGTGTGTGTGTGTGTGTGTGTGTGTGTGTGTGTGTGTGTGTGTGTGTAGGTGTGGAGATCATAGATCCAGGCCAGGTGATGTATGTTGACTCAGGTCTGGATGGAGTGGTGGGTAAAGCCGTGATCCTGGAGTGTGGATCAACCAGACCCGATGTTTACATCTGGGGGTTCACACAACCTGGAACCGACGCCATCAAAGCTGTGGTCTACGACTTTGGAAAAGGTCCCACTATTATTAATCTCTTTATTTATCTTATTCATCTCTTTATTTATATTATTTATCTCTTTATTTATATTATTTATAATATTCATCTCTTTATTCATATTATTTATCTTATTCATCTCTTTATTTATATTATTTATCCTATTCGTCTCTTTATTTATATTATTTATCTCTTTATTTATATTATTTATCTTATTTGTCTCTTTATTTATATTATTTATCCTATTCATCTCTTTATGTATATTATTTATCTCTTTATTTATATTATTTATGATATTCATCTCTTTATTTATATTATTTATTTTATTCATCTCTTTATTTATCTTATTCATCTCTTTATTTATATTATTTATCTTCTTCAACTCTTTATTTGTTACTTTATTATTCTGAGGCTCAATTATGTATCTTATTCATCTCTTTATTTATATTATTTATGTATCTTGTTCATCTGTTTCTATACATTGTGTATCTTTCTCATCTATTTATCTCTTTTTTATATTTATCTTATTCATCCCTTTATTTATCTGATATTAAATTCACACTTCACCACTTCATAGTACAGCTCTGATATTAAATTCACACTTCACCACTTCATAGTTCAGCTCTGATATTAAATTCACACTTCACCACTTCATAGTTCAGCTCTGATATTATATTCACACTTCACCACTTCATAGTTCAGCTCTGATATTAAATTCACACTTCACCACTTCATAGTTCAGCTCTGATATTATATTCACACTTCACCACTTCATAGTTCAGCTCTGATATTAAATTCACACTTCACCACTTCATAGTTCAGCTCTGATATTAAATTAGTAGTTCAAATCAAATCAAATCCAATTTTATTTGTCATGTGTGCCGAATACAACAGGTTCACATTACCGTGAAATGCTTACTTACAAGCCTTTAACCAACAAAGCAGTTTTAAGAAAAATACCTACAAAAATAAGAAATAAAAGTAACAAATAATTAAACAGCAACAGTAAAATAACAATAGTGTGGCAGTATGCAGGGGGTACCGGTACAGAGTCAATGTGCGGGGGAAACGGTTAGTTGAGGTAATATGTACATGTAGGGGGCCAGGAGGTATGCGGTCAACAATGCTTGACTCAGGGAGGAGGACGCCCCTGCCATGCATAGTCCCATGGGATGTTGGCTATCAACAACGAGGCAACTCCTATGACTAATTGGGAATGGGACGCAAGCGTAGGATTGATCACCCTGTCGCTGGCCGCCTTTGGGGAGGGTGTATAGTGTGAAAGGCCGAAACACCCTAGGAACCAAAGGTACACTACTGACGATGCGCTCCCCAAATTTCACCACCACGCTCACTGTTCATTAACTCTTGGAAGTGCTTGCACAAAGGATAGTAACATCTCATCCTGTGTTCTTGGAATCTAGGTAGAGTTATTAAAGTGATAATGCATCGATAATAAACAGAGAGTAGCAGCAGCGTAAAAGAGGGGGGGGGAAGCAAACTGTCTGGGTAGCCATTTAATTAGATGTACAGGAGGAGTCTTATGGCTTGGGGGTAGAAGCAGTTTAGAAGCCTCTTGGACCTAGACTTGGCACTCCAGCACCACCTGCCATGCGGTAGCAGAGAGACCAATCTATGACTAGGGTGGCTGGAGTCTTTGACATTTTTTGGGGTCTTCTGTTGACACCCTGCCTGGTATAGAGGTCCTGGATGGCAGGAAGCTTGGCCGCAGTGGTGTACTGGGTCGTACGCACTATGGAGGCTGAGCAGTTGCCATACCAGGCAGTGATGCAACCAGTCAAGATGCTCTCGATGGTGCAGCTGTAGAAATATTTAAGGATCTGAGGACCCATGCCAAATCTTTTCAGTCTCCTGAAGGGGAATAGATTTTTTCAAACCCTCTTCACGACTGTCTTGGTGTGCTTGGCCCATGTTATTTTGTTGGTGATGTAGACACCAAGGAACTTGAAGCTCTCAACCTGCTCCACTACAGCCCCATCGATGAGAATGGGGGCATGACCTGTCCTCCTTTTCCTGTAGTCCATAATCATCTCCATTGTCTCATCACGTGGAGGGAGAGGTTGTTGTCCTGGCACCACACGGCCAGGTCTCTGACCTCCTTCCTATAGGCTCTCGTCATTGTCGGTGATCAGGCCGACCACTGTTGTGTCATCAGCAAACTTAATGATGGTGTTGGAGTCATGCCTGGCCATGTAGTCATGAGTGAACTGGGAGAACAGGACGGGACTGAGCACGCACCGCTGAGGGGCCCCCGTGTTGAGGATCAGTGTGGCGGATGTGTTGTTACCTACCCTTACCACCTGGGGGCGGCCCGTCAGGAACTCCAGGATCCAGTTGCAGAGGGAGGTGTTTAGTCCCAGGGTGCTTAGCTTAGTGATGAGCTTTGAGGACACTATGGTGTTGAATGCTGAGCTCTAATCAATGAATAGCATTCTCACATAGGTATTCCTTTTGTCCAGGTGGGAAAGGACAGTGTGGAGTGCAATAGAGATTGCATCATCTATGGATCTGTTGGGGTGGTATGCAATTTGGAGTGGGTCTAGGGTTTCTGGGATAATGGTGTTGATGTGAGCCATGACCAGCCTTTCAAAGCACTTCATAGCTACAGAAGTGAGTGCTGCTGGGCAGTAAACATTTAGGCAGGTTACCTTTGCTTCCTTGGGAACAGGGACTATGGTCGTCTGCTTGAAACATAGGTATTACAGACTCGGTCAGGGAGAGGTCGAAAATGTCAGTGAAGACACTTACCAGTAGGTCAGCGCATGTCTGGAGTACACGTCCTGGTAATCGGTCTTGTGAATGTTGACCTGTTTAAAGGTCATAGTCACATCGGTTGAGGAGAACGTGATCACACAGTCGTCCGTAACAGCTGATGCTTTCATGCATGTTTCAATTTTACTTGCCTCGAAGCGAGCATAGAAGTAATTTAGCTCATTTGGTAGGCTCGTGTCACTGGGCAGCTTACATCTGTGCTTCCCTTTGTAGTCTGTAATAGTTTGCAAGCCCTGCCACATCTGAAGAGCATCTGAGCTGATGTAGTACGATTCGATTTCCTGTATTGACTATTTGCCTGTTTGATGGTTCATCGGATGGCATAGCGGGATTTCTTATAAGCTTTCAGGTTAGAGTCCCACTCCTTGAAAGCGGCAGCTCTATCCTTTAGCTCAGTGTGGATGTTGCCTGTAATCCACGGCTTCTGGATGGGGTATGTACGTACAGTCACTGTGGGGACGACGTCATTGATGCACTTATTGATGAAGCCAGTGACGGATGTGGTGTACTCCTCAATGCCATCGGAAGAATCCCAGAACATATTCCAGTCTGTGAGCAAAACAGTCCTGTAGCTTAGCATATGCTTCAGCTGACCACTTTTTTATTGACCGGGTCACTGGTGCTTTCAACTTTAGTTTTTTCTTGTAAGCAGGAATCAGGAGGATAGAATTATGGTCAGATTTGCCAAATGGAGAGCAAGGGATAGCTTTGTACGGGTCTCTGTGTGTGGAATTAAGAGGGCTCTAGAGTTTTTTCCCCCTCTGGTTGCACATTTAATATGCTGGTAGAAATTTGATAAAAGGGATTTAAGTTACCCTGCATTAAAGTCCTCGGCCACTAGGAGGCCGCCTCTGGATGAGAGTTTTCCTGTTTGCTTATGGCTGTATACAGCTCATTTAGTGTTGGTTTTACTGGCAGCATCAGTTTGTGATGGAATATAGACAGCTATGAAGAATATAGTTGAAAACTCTCCTGGTAGATAGTATGATCTACAGCTTATCCTAAAATACTCTAACTCAGGTGAGCAAAACCTTGAGACTTAGGTATCGTGCACCAGATGTTGTTTACAAATATACATAGACCGGCACCACATGTCTGCTGTTCTATCCTGCCGATACAGTGAATAACAAGCCAGCTGTGTGTTATTCATGATGTCCTTCAGCCACGACTCGATGAAACATAATATGTTACAGTTTTGAATGTCCTGTTGGTAGAATATACGTGCTTGTAGTTTGTCCACTTTATTATCCAACGATTGTACATTGGCCAATAGTACCGATGGTAAAGGCCGATTAGCCACTCATCACCGGATCCTCACAAGGCACCCCGTTATCTCCATCTCTTTCTCCTGCGAATGACAGGGATGAGGGCCTTGTCAGGTGTCTGGAGTAAATCCGTCTCGTCCTACTCATTAAAGATTTTTTTTGTACAGTTCAAGTTGAGTAATCGCTGTTCTGATGTCCAGCAGCTCTTTTCAAGATGGTAACAGCAACATCATGTACAAAATAAGTTGCGAAAGAACTAACAATGCGAAAGAACTGACTAAATAGCACGTTAAGAGCCCAAAAAACGTCAGCCATCCCCTCTGGCACCATCATGCTCTGAAATTAAATTCACTCTACACCACTTCATTGTACAGCTCTGATATTAAATTCACACTACACCACTTCATTGTACAGCTCTGATATTAAATTCACACTACACCACTTCATTGTACAGCTCTGATATTAAATTCACACTACACCACTTCATTGTACAGCTCTGATATTAAATTCACACTACACCACTTCATTGTACAGCTCTGATATTAAATTCACACTACACCACTTCATTGTACAGCTCTGATATTAAATTCACACTACACCACTTCATTGTACAGCTCTGATATTAAATTCACACTACACCACTTCATTGTACAGCTCTGAAATTAAATTCACACTACACCACTTCATTGTACAGCTCTGATATTAAATTCACACTACACCACTTCATTGTACAGCTCTGATATTAAATTCACACTACACTACTTCATAGTTTACTTCATAGTTATTTGAGAGTTAAAGTGTTTGTGTTTTTTTGTTGTGTTTGTTATTATTCGTATTAATGTTATTGTTATTGATAATGAGTATGTATTATTAACATGTATTTTTGAAGGACCCACGCTGCAGAAGCTGTTAGTAACATTATTATTGTTATTACTACATATTTCTTAAGGCCCTAAGCTGCAGAAGCTGGCCCAGAGTCTAGGAGACATTCAGGTGATCTCTGGCGCCGCCTCTCTGAGTATAGAGCGCCTCCCATTGGCTGCTGAGGGCCTCTACACCTGCCAGGCTCTCTACGACACAGATCAGGGAGCCAAGCTATACTACTACTACATACACCTACGGGTACTGGGTAAGATATAGTACTACTACTACTGCTACTGCTACTACTGCTACTACTATTACTTCTACTACAGCTATACTAGTACTACTACTACTACTACTACTGCTACTACAATTAATTCTACTACAGCTATAGAACTACTACCACTACTGCTACTATTACTACTACAACTGCTACTACTATTAATTCTACTACAGCTATGCTAATACTACTACTACTACTACAACTACTACTATTAATTGTACTACTGCTACTACTACTACCACTACTACTACAACTACTACTATTATTTGTACTCTTGATACTACTACTACCACTATGGATTCTACTACTGCTATACTACTACTACTACTGCTACTCCTGCTACTACTATTAATTATACTATTGCTACTGATGCTGCTACTACTATTACTTCTAATACAACTATACTACTACTACTACTACTACTACGACGACTACTACTACTGCTACTACTACTTCTACTACTACTATTTCTACTACTACTAATTTCTTCTCGAACTGCACTGTTGGTTAAGGGCTTATAAGAAAGCATTTCACGGTAAGGTCTACACTTGTATTCGGCATATTTGACAAATAAAGTTTGATTTGATTTGACTACTACTACTACTGCTGCTTCTACTACTACTACGACTACTATGGCTACAACTACTACTACTACTACTACTACTACTACTACTACTACTACTACTACTACTACTTCTACACTTATTACCACTACTACTACTACTATTATTATTACCACTAGTGCTACTGCTATTACTACCACAACTGATACATGTATTACCACTGCTAATGCTACTACTACTTTTGCTACTATTACTACTACTACAACTACTATTATTACAACTAATATAAGCACTACTTCTACTACTGCTACTATTACGACCACTGCTACCACTGCTAATATTACTACTACCACTACTACTACGACTATAATTACTACTACTGCTACTATTACTACTACTATTATTACTACTACTACTATTATTATACTACTACTACTATTATTACAACTAATATTACTACTACTACTACTACTACTGCCGGTACTACTGCTAGTATTAGTGCTAGTATTACTACTACTTCTACTACTACTAATATTACTGCTACTATTACTAATACTACTACTGCTACTACTACTAATACTACTACAACTGCTAGTATTACTACTACTACTTCTACCACTACTATTAATTGCATTACTACTATTACTACTACTGACACTACTACTGCTAGTATTAGTACTACTTCTACTTCTACTACTACTACTACTATTACTACTACCACTACTGCTACTACTACTATTACTTATATTACTACTATTATTACTACTAATTCTAGTACTAATATTACTACTACTCCTTCTACTACTACTACCACTACTGCTGCTACTACTACTGTTACTATACTACTACTACTACTACTTTGGATTACTACTAATACTACTACTACTCTTACTACTACTTCTACCACTACCACTACTCCTACTACTAAACCTACTACTATTAGTGATATTACTAGTGCTACTATACTTCTACTACTACTATAGTACTGTTTTACTACTACTAATACTAAATTAATGTGTGTGTGTGTGTGTGTGTGTGTGTGTGTGTGTGTGTGTGTGTGTGTGTGTGTGTGTGTGTGTGTGTGTGTGTGTGTGTGTGTGTGTGTGTGTGTGTGTGTGTGTGTGTGTGTGTGTGTGTGTGTGTGTGTGTGTGTGTGTGTGTAGTCCCAGTCAGTAAGCCCAATATTCTGCTGAGTGATGCTTCCCCGGCAGAGGGATCTTTGGTGTGGCTGCGCTGCGGCCTGGAGAATGGCACTGAGCCGCTTTACTTTCTTTGGGAGTATGAGACTTACAGCGGATTGGTCAGCATCGTCTCCGAGGGCAACAGCAGCATGTTCAACATGGCAGAAGTCAACCGTAACAACACAGGCTGGTACCAATGTTGGGCCCGGAACCAGGTCAACCAGGAACGGTCCGACCGCATACGGCTGGACATCATCTGTTAGTATACACACTACACACTACACCCTATACCCTACACACTACCCCCGCATGGTGTCCCCCACTGGAATGTTCTCTGCTGTACCTTTGTGTAGTTCCCTGTAAGTTCCCAGGACATCACTGAGGACCATGTCAGGACCATGTCATGACTATTTAATGTATTTAATGTCATGACTATCTAATCTGATTACATTCCGTTACCTGTAGATTACTTTAATTTTATTTTATTTTTTTTATTTTTTATTTCACCTTTATTTAACCTGGTAGGCCAGTTGAGAACAAGTTCTCATTTGCAACTGCGACCTGGCCAAGATAAAGCATAGCAGTGTGAGCAGACAACACAGAGTTACACATGGAATAAACAATTAACAAGTCAATAACACAGTAGAAAACAAAGGGGGGGGTCTATATACAATGTGTGCAAAAGGCATGAGGAGGTAGGTGAATAATTACAATTTTGCAGATTAACACTGGAGTGATAAATGATCAGATGGTCATGTACAGGTAGAGATATTGGTGTGCAAAAGAGCAAGTAAATAAATAAAAACAGTATTGGGATGAGGTAGGTGAAAATGGGTGGGCTATTTACCAATAGACTATGTACAGCAGCAGCGATCGGTTAGCTGCTCAGATAGCTGATGTTTGAAGTTGGTGAGGGAGATAAAAGTCTCCAACTTCAGCGATTTTGCAATTCGTTCCAGTCACAGGCAGCAGAGTACTGGAACGAAAGGCGGCCAAATGAGGTGTTGGCTTTAGGGATGATCAGTGAGATACACCTGCTGGAGCGCGTGCTACGGATGGGTGTTGCCATCGTGACCAGTGAACTGAGATAAGGCGGAGCTTTACCTAGCATGGACTTGTAGATGACCTGGAGCCAGTGGGTCTGGCGACGAATATGTAACGAGGGCCAGCCGACCAGAGCATACAGGTCGCAGTGGTGGGTGGTATAAGGTGCTTTAGTGACAAAACGGATGGCACTGTGATAGACTGCATCCAGTTTGCTGAGTAGAGTGTTGGAAGCCATTTTGTAGATGACATCGCCAAAGTCGAGGATCGGAAGGATAGTCAGTTTTACTAGGGTAAGCTTGGCGGCGTGAGTGAAGGAGGCTTTGTTGCGGAATAGAAAGCCGACTCTTGATTTGATTTTCGATTGGAGATGTTTGATATGAGTCTGGAAGGAGAGTTTGCAGTCTAGCCAGACACCTAGGTACTTATAGATGTCCACATATTCAAGGTCGGAACCATCCAGGGTGGTGATGCTAGTCGGGCATGCGGGTGCAGGCAGCGATCGGTTGAAAAGCATGCATTTGGTTTTACTAGCGTTTAAGAGCAGTTGGAGGCCACGGAAGGAGTGTTGTATGGCATTGAAGCTTGTTTGGAGGTTAGATAGCACAGTGTCCAATGACGGGCCGGAAGTATATAGAATGGTGTCGTCTGCGTAGAGGTGGATCAGGGAATCGCCCGCAGCAAGAGCAACATCATTGATATATACAGAGAAAAGAGTCGGCCCGAGAATTGAACCCTGTGGCACCCCCATAGAGACTGCCAGAGGACCGGACAGCATGCCCTCCGATTTGACACACTGAACTCTGTCTGCAAAGTAATTGGTGAACCAGGCAAGGCAGTCATCCGAAAAACCGAGGCTACTGAGTCTGCCGATAAGAATATGGTGATTGACAGAGTCGAAAGCCTTGGCAAGGTCAATGAAGACGGCTGCACAGTACTGTCTTTTATCGATGGCGGTTATGATATCGTTTAGTACCTTGAGTGTTGCTGAGGTGCACCCGTGACCGGCTCGGAAACCAGATTGCACAGCAGAGAAGGTACGGTGGGATTCGAGATGGTCAGTGACCTGTTTGTTGACTTGGCTTTCGAAGACCTTAGATAGGCAGGGCAGGATGGATATAGGTCTGTAAAGTTTGGGTCCAGGGTGTCTCCCCCTTTGAAGAGGGGGATGACTGCGGCAGCTTTCCAATCCTTGGGGATCTCAGACGATATGAAAGAGAGGTTGAACAGGCTGGTAATAGGGGTTGCGACAATGGCGGCGGAAAGTTTCAGAAATAGGGGGTCCAGATTGTCAAGCCCAGCTGATTTGTACGGGTCCAGGTTTTGCAGCTCTTTCAGAACATCTGCTATCTGGATTTGGGTAAAGGAGAACCTGGAGAGGCTTGGGCGAGGAGCTGCCGGGGGGGCAGAGCTGTTGGCCGAGTTTGGAGTAGCCAGGCGGAAGGCATGGCCAGCCGTTGAGAAATGCTTATTGAAGTTTTCGATAATCATGTATTTATCGGTGGTGACCATGTTACCTAGCCTCAGTGCAGTGGGCAGCTGGGAGGAGGTGCTCTTGTTCTCCATGGACTTCACAGTGTCCCAGAACTTTTTGGAGTTGGAGCTACAGGATGCGAACTTCTGCCTGAAGAAGCTGGCCTTAGCTTTCCTGACTGACTGCGTGTATTGGTTCCGGACTTCCCTGAACAGTTGCATATCCCGGGGACTATTCGATGCTATTGCAGTCCGCCACAGGATGTTTTTGTGCTGGTCGAGGGCAGTCAGGTCTGGGGTGAACCAAGGACTGTATCTGTTCTTAGTTCTGCATTTTTTGAACAGAGCATGCTTATCTAAAATGGTAAGGAAGTTACTTTTAAAGAATGACCAGGCATCCTCAACTGACGGGATGAGGTCAATGTCCTTCCAGGATACCCGGGCCAGGTCGATTAGAAAGGCCTGCTCACAGAAGTGTTTTAGGGAGCGTTTGACAGTGATGAGGGGTGGTCGTTTGACTGCGGCTCCGTAGCGGATACAGGCAATGAGGCAGTGATCGCTGAGATCCTGGTTGAAGACAGCGGAGGTGTATTTGGAGGGCCAGTTGGTCAGGATGACGTCTATGAGGGTGCCCTTGTTTACAGAGTTAGGGTTGTACCTGGTGGGTTCCTTGATGATTTGTGTGAGATTGAGGGCATCTAGCTTAGATTGTAGGACTGGCGGGGTGTTAAGCATATCCCAGTTTAGGTCACCTAACAGAACAAACTCTGAGGCTAGATGGGGGGCGATCAATTCACAAATGGTGTCCAGGGCACAGCTGGGAGCTGAGGGGGGTCGGTAGCAGGCGGCAACAGTGAGAGACTTATTTCTGGAGAGAGTAATTTTCAAAATTAGTAGTTCGAACTGTTTGGGTATGGACCTGGAAAGTATGACATTACTTTACAGGCTATCTCTGCAGTAGACTGCAACTCCTCCCCCTTTAGCAGTTCTATCTTGACGGAAGATGTTATAGTTGGGTATGGAAATCTCTGAATTTTTGGTGGCCTTCCTGAGCCAGGATTCAGACACAGCAAGGACATCAGGGTTAGCAGAGTGTGCTAGAGCAGTGAGTAAAACAAACTTAGGAGGCTTCTGATGTTGACATGCATGAAACCAAGGCTTTTTCGATCACAGAAGTCAACAAATGAGGGTGCCTGGGGACATGCAGGGCCTGGGTTTACCTCCACATCACCCGCGGAACAGAGAAGGAGTAGTATGAGGGTACGGCTAAAGGCTATCAAAACTGGTCGCCTAGAGCGTTGGGGACAGAGAATAAGAGGAGCAGGTTTCTGGGCACGGTAGAATATATTCAGGGCATAATGCGCAGACAGGGGTATGGTGGGGTGCGGGTACAGCGGGGGTAAGCCCAGGCACTGGGTGATGATGAGAGAGGTTGTGTCTCTGGACATGCTGGTTGTAATGGGTGAGGTCACCGCATGTGTGGGAGGTGGGACAAAGGAGTTATCAGGGGTATGAAGAGTAGAACTAGGGGCTCCATTGTGAACTAGAACAATGATAACTAACCTGAGCAACAGTATACAAGGCATATTGACATTTGAGAGAGACATACAGCGAGGCATACAGTAATCACAGGTGTTGAATTGGGAAAGCTAGCTTAAACAGTAGGTGAGACAACAGCTAATCAGCTAGCACAACAACAGCAGGTAAAATGGCGTTGACTAAGCAACGGGGCCGACAGATAAAACATAAACAAGCAGAATGGAGTACCGTGATTAATGGACAGTCCAGAATGCATCAGCTATGTAGCCAAGAGATCAGTGTCCAGGGGGCAGCGGTGGATGGGGCAGGGAAGCTGGACTGGTGAGTGTTATCCAGGTTGAAAAAAAACTAACAATGACTAAATAGCTTGTAGCTAGTTAGCTGGTTAGCTTCTGGAGGTTCTTGAGTGTGTTCTAAAAATTAAAAATAATAGCGATTCCGTATCACATTGGGTGAGGCAGGTTTCCGGAAAGGTATAAACAGATTAAAAATCAAGAAGAGATAGAAAGTAAATATGGGTCCGGTGAGTGTTTGGGACGCGGCGATTCAGACGGTTAGCAGGCCTGTGCTAACAAGCTAACAGTTCGTAGGCCCGGGCTAGACAAGCTAGCAGTTAGCAGGCCTGTGCTAACAAGCTAACAGTTCGTAGGCCCGGGCTAAACAAGGTAGCAGTTAGCGGACCGGGGCTAGACAAGCTAGCAGTTAGCAGGCCGAGTTTAGCAAGCAGGGAGATAGCGAGGGCTAGAGAGTTGGCCTTTAGGGGACGTCGCGATGGGGTGAGTCTGTTTATTCCTCTTCATGCGGTGACATCGATAGACCGGTCGTGGGCCCGGGTATTGTAGCCCAGGAATATGCTACGGTGGTAGTACAGGTGCGCTGGCCGGGCTAGCTTCACTCTAAGTGGGTGGAAGCGCTAGCCAGGAGTAATCATCCGGGGTTGCGGTTTAGCTAGATAGCTAGTTGTGAAGATCCAGCTGAAATGTTCCGTTTGCGGTGGGAATCCAGGGATGAATCCGGGGATGAAAAATAAATAGGTCCGTTATGCTCTGGTTAGAGTCGCGTTGTTCGAGCTGGCGAGAGCTTTCCGAGCTAAAGGTTAGCTTAGCTGATGACCGGTTAGCTGAAGACCGCTAGCATAGCTGGTGGTTAGCCGGCTGGCTTCAGTTGAGGGGTTCCGGGTCCGAAGTAAATATAAATACTTTAGGAAAAATAGCTACATTGGGTGAGGCGGGTTGCAGGAGAGTATTTGGAAGTATTTGGAAGCTTAGGTTTAGCAAAATGTTTTTGAAGAAAAATATGTAAAAAACGAAAAATAGACGATATATACGAGGGACACGACGAGACAGGACGACTTACTGCTACGCCATCTTGGAAGAGACATTTAAGAGACATTAGAAGAAGACAAAAATGTATGTTACTGTTAGTGGAATTTCTAAATTCCTGTATGTTTTGTAGCCAAAACCAGATTCTCACTCATTCTAATTCATTAATGAGTTGTAAGTTCATTAATTATGCATGAAGTAGATTGAGACCAGTCTTAAAAGCCAAAAGTAACAGCGTTTATTTCAAGAGAGTACTAACCACATACACATTTTTCCACAGGTTATAAACTGAAAATGACATCAGCGTTTTCTAAACGTTCTATCTATTTCACAAGTAGAGGGGCCCTCTAGCTCTCGAGCCTTCGCGTTATCAGCACGAAGTCAAGGCCAGTCAGTATAAATCAACATTCTAGACAATCTGGAGATGGGCCGTTCCCGCCACCTGGAGATTGTACAACTGAATGAACTAAGGAACAGACCTTCATTGTTACTAAACTCCTGACTACATTATATACAATTGGGAATGGGAGCAAGAGAGAAAATTCACATGTACAGTACATTATAGCATTTGGACTAGTCAGTTCTGATTGGAATGTATACATAATTAGTCATTTCAACCATAATTTCCTCTAACAATCCTCCCTTTGATCAAATATTATACATTCAAATCTACAAAAATAAAAATATTAACCTACTCATACTAACCTTATTATAAAGGTTTATCAGATTATCATATGAATAGACACATAACCAACATTATTATGAATGTTTATCCGACTCTTCACCCATCATTAATCAAATCTAACCTTAACTCCAACTGTTTTTAAACCTACATCAGAATCATAAGTCTTCTTTCAGGATTTTCGTTACAATCTTTATTAAAAAACAGTTTAATCATTGAAACAAATTACAATCTAATTCCCCTTCATCTCAACACTAGTCTCATCAAACATAAATTCCCCAATGATGAAAGATCCAGATTTGTCCACTTCCTCTGTAGACATGCCTTCAGTCCTCCACGGGTCAGAACCTGGAATCGGCCCACACCGCACCATCTATTGTCATAGATTACTCCAGAGTCCTGGAAATAAGGCCTCATACACAGGGGATTAGACAACCGCCCCCCTAAAACTAAAACAGTCACACAGGTGAATGTAGCCCACAGTGATCATAACATTTTTCCATTTTCCAAACGTACTATCAAAACCCAATCAGTCAGAGAAGTATCCACCCCAGAGTTTCTGCCAACCCGTGAACTAGGGTGTGTAAACCAGACAAGGCCTTGGTCACTGATCCATCCCAACTGTATATCCCGGAGTCAAACTACCTATACACCCCCACCGTCTTCAGCCAGCAAACATCCAAGACTATTCTATTCTGCCTAGTCATTCATTACATCTCTAAAATAATTGGTGGAGCGCTGTGGATTTTTAATAGATATAATCGATCCAATCCACATTCTCATTGAGAGTGGACCACCAAAAAATACTTGTCTCTAATCCTGCCAGGATCTAATTTGTAGCTTTCATCTCATCTGCCACCCTTGGATCCACCATGTTATTAATACAACCCCTATCATCAAAAGACCCAGTCGGAGTACTTATTTTCTCCCGTTTAGTCAACACAATGAGTGTAAAAGGCATTCTCAAAATGTACCAGTACACATACCTCTGTTCAATTAGCCAGTAATACTCGGCCATCATGTCATTCTCCCACACATTCAACAGATGTGAGCCCTGAGCCTCCTTATCTTACTGACATCCCCAGATCTCAACCAGTCAGCCAAATCACTCATCACCCCATCAGTAGTAATATTCTCTGTCCCATAAGCACTATACCGGGCCAGACAGTATCAATCTCCTCTTGTCACTTTGAAGGGAGGAAGCCTAGATTTCAGAGGAACATGTGGATATAAATAGTGCAAATCCACACAACTGTTGTTATCTGGCTTTCCTGCTTTCATGAATAGCTTTACTATACAGGCTGTACCCTTAGGTGAATAATTCCATTTCTGAACTATCCACACCGGCTCTTGGCTCTGGACAACTCCACCGTCAGTATCTGCTTTGTCAGGGACAATGCTTGTATTCAGCTGTCTATAGAGCAACCAGCTGCTCTAACTTTTTCTACCTGGAATGCCCTAGGTTATCAACTGAAACCCTTACTTTCTCCTTCCATGCTGGGTATGTAGATTTATGTAGCCTTCTCACATGCTGTGAGCTATAACTTGTTTCCATGAACTACAGAGACGTGCATATATGTCTTCCATCATAGCTACTCTTAGTCCTGAACTGCCAAGGAGTCAGACACCACTTGGTTTACATAGAACTCCACTGAGACATCCCTCCCTATCCTACTCTCACTATCCTATACACTTCCGGCGCCGACAGAGATGGCCGCCTCGCTTCGCGTTCCTAGGAAACTATGCAGTTTTTTGTTTTTTTACGTGTTATTTCTTACACTAGTACCCCAGGTCATCTTAGGTTTCATTACATACAGCCGAGAAGAACTACTGAATATAAGATCAGCGTCAACTCACCATCAGTACGACCAAGAATATGTTTTTCGCGATGCGGATCCTGTGTTCTGCCTTACAACCAGTGCCACGGAGTGGATTACATGCAGCGACCCAAAAACGACTCAGAAAAAGAGGGAAACGAAGCGGTCTTCTGGTCAGACTCCGGAGACGGGCACATCGTGCACCACTCCCTAGCATTCTTCTTGCCAATGTCCAGGCTCTTGACAACAAGGTTGATGAAATCCGAGCAAGGGTAGCATTCCAGAGGGACATCAGAGACTGTAACGTTCTCTGCTTCACGGAAACATGGCTAACTGGAGAGACGCAATCCGAAGCGGTGCAGCCAGCGGGTTTCTCCACGCATCGCGCCGACAGAAACAAACATCTTTCTGGTAAGAAGAGGGGCGGGGGCGTATGCCTTATGGCCAACGTGACATGGTGTGATGAAAGAAACATACAGGAACTCAAATCCTTCTGTTCACCTGATTTAGAATTCCTCACAATCAAATGTAGACCGCATTATCTACCAAGAGAATTCTCTTCGATTATAATCACAGCCGTATATATCCCCCCAAGCAGACACATCGATGGCTCTGAACGAACTTTATTTAACTCTCTGCAAACTGGAAACGATTTATCCGGAGGCTGCATTCATTGTAGCTGGGGATTTTAACAAGGCTAATCTGAAAACAAGACTCCCTAAATTTTATCAGCATATCGATTGCGCAACCAGGGGTGGAAAGACCCTGGATCATTGTTACTCTAACTTCCGCGACGCATATAAGGCCCTGCCCCGCCCCCCTTTCGGAAAAGCTGACCACGACTCCATTTTGTTGATCCCTGCCTACAGGCAGAAACTAAAACAAGAAGCTCCCACGCTGAGGTCTGTTCAACGCTGGTCCGACCAAGCTGACTCCACACTCCAAGACTGCTTCCATCACGTGGACTGGGAGATGTTTCGTATTGCGTCAGACAACAACATTGACGAATACGCTGATTCGGTGTGCGAGTTCATTAGAACGTGCGTTGAAGATGTCGTTCCCATAGCAACGATTAAAACATTCCCTAACCAGAAACCGTGGATTGATGGCAGCATTCGTGTGGAACTGAAGGCGCGAACCACTGCTTTTAATCAGGGCAAGGTGTCTGGTAACATGACTGAATACAAACAGTGCAGCTATTCCCTCCGCAAGGCTATCAAACAAGCTAAGCGCCAGTACAGAGACAAAGTAGAATCTCAATTCAACGGCTCAGACACAAGAGGCATGTGGCAGGGTCTACAGTCAATCACGGACTACAGGAAGAAACCCAGCCCAGTCACGGACCAGGATGTCTTGCTCCCAGGCAGACTAAATAACTTTTTTGCCCGCTTTGAGGACAATACAGTGCCACTGACACGGCCTGCAACGAAAACATGCGGTCTCTCCTTCACTGCAGCCGAAGTGAGTAAGACATTTAAACGTGTTAACCCTCGCAAGGCTGCAGGCCCAAAAGGCATCCCCAGCCGCGCCCTCAAAGCATGCGCAGACCAGCTGGCCGGTGTGTTTACGGACATATTCAACCAATCCCTATACCAGTCTGCTGTTCCCACATGCTTCAAGAGGGCCACCATTGTTCCTGTTCCCAAGAAAGCTAAGGTAACTGAGCTAAACGACTACCGCCCCGTAGCACTCACATCCGTCATCATGAAGTGCTTTGAGAGACTAGTCAAGGACCATATCACCTCCACCCTACCTGACACCCTTGACCCACTCCAATTTGCTTACCGCCCAAATAGGTCCACAGACGATGCAATCTCAACCACACTGCACACTGCCCTAACCCATCTGGACAAGAGGAATACCTATGTGAGAATGCTGTTCATCGACTACAGCTCGGCATTCAACACCATAGTACCCTCCAAGCTCGTCATCAAGCTCGAGACCCTGGGTCTCGACCCCGCCCTGTGCAACTGGGTACTGGACTTCCTGACGGGCCGCCCCCAGGTGGTGAGGGTAGGCAACAACATCTCCTCCCCGCTGATCCTCAACACTGGGGCCCCACAAGGGTGCGTTCTGAGCCCTCTCCTGTACTCCCTGTTCACCCACGACTGCGTGGCCACGCACGCCTCCAACTCAATCATCAAGTTTGCGGACGACACAACAGTGGTAGGCTTGATTACCAACAACGACGAGACGGCCTACAGGGAGGAGGTGAGGGCCCTCGGAGTGTGGTGTCAGGAAAATAACCTCACACTCAACGTCAACAAAACTAAGGAGATGATTGTGGACTTCAGGAAACAGCAGAGGGAACACCCCCATCCACATCGATGGAACAGTAGTGGAGAGGGTAGCAAGTTTTAAGTTCCTCGGCATACACATCACTGACAAACTGAATTGGTCCACTCACACAGACAGCATCGTGAGGAAGGCGCAGCAGCGCCTCTTCAACCTCAGGAGGCTGAAGAAATTTGGCTTGTCACCAAAAGCACTCACAAACTTCTACAGATGCACAATCGAGAGCATCCTGGCGGGCTGTATCACCGCCTGGTATGGCAACTGCACCGCCCTCAACCGTAAGGCTCTCCAGAGGGTAGTGAGGTCTGCACAACGCATCACCGGGGGCAAACTACCTGCCCTCCAGGACACCTACACCACCCGATGCTACAGGAAGGCCATAAAGATCATCAAGGACATCAACCACCCGAGCCACTGCCTGTTCACCCCGCTGTCATCCAGAAGGCGAGGTCAGTACAGGTGCATCAAAGCTGGGACCGAGAGACTGAAAAACAGCTTCTATCTCAAGGCCATCAGACTGTTAAACAGCCACCACTAACATTGAGTGGCTACTGCCAACACACTGTCAATGACACTGACTCTACTCCAGCCACTTTAATAATGGGAATTGATGGGAAATGATGTAAATATATCACTAGCCACTTTAAACAATGCTACCTTATATAATGTTACTTACCCTACATTATTCATCTCATATGCATACGTAGATACTGTACTCTATATCATCGACTGCATCCTTATGTAATACATGTATCACTAGCCACTTTAACTATGCCACTTGGTTTACATACTCATCTCATATGTATATACTGTACTCGATATCATCTACTGTATATTGCCTATGCTGCTCTTTACCATCACTCATTCATATATCCTTATGTACATATTCTTTATCCCCTTACACTGTGTATAAGACAGTAGTTTTTTTTTGGAATTGTTAGTTAGATTACTTGTTCGTTATTACTGCATTGTCGGAACTAGAAGCACAAGCATTTCGCTACACTCGCATTAACCTGTTAAGCTTCCCCCCTACTTTTTCGGAAATTCTGTTAAAAATCGCGCAACATTTTGGCGTCCTGCTACTCAGGCCAGGAATATAGTATATGCATATGATTAGTATGTGTGGATAGAAAACACTCAGACGTTTCCAAAACTGTTTAAATCACGGCTGTGACTATAACAGAACGTCTGTTTCATCGAAAAGCGCAGGAAAATCTGATCACTGGAGATGGAAAAAAATATCCATGCGCCACTCCCATGAATTGTTAAAGGTGAACCGTAATATATGAGGCCGAGCTTGCAGTACCTACAGCTACCACAGGATCTATAGAGTCTCCTCATTTGAATCTGAATTGATTCTTGGTAGATCCGCCCAAAGGGAACCGATTCTCTCCGACCACCGACCCGAGGCATTGTCTGTCTTTTTCTCCGGACATTTTTCCACACGGCAGGCTATCGAATTTACATCGCCTCCTGATGATTTTTATAGCTTATTAACGTGTAGTTATACCTAAAGTTGCATTAGAAAGGTATTTCGAAGTGTTTTGTGAAAGTTTATCGTCGAATTTTTAACTTTTAAAAAATGACGTTACGTTATGAAACGCTCTTTTTTTCCGTTTTCCACACAGTCTTCATAGATCGATATCTAGGCTATATATGGACCGATTTAATCCAAAAAAAAGACCCAGTATTGATTATGGGACATCAAGGTGTGCAAAGAAAGAAGATGGTCAAAGGTAATTAATGTTTTATATTTTATTGTGCGGTTTGTGTAGCGCCGACTATGCTAATTCTTTTGTTTACATCCCCTACGGGTCTTTTGGGGTGTTGCATGCTATCAGATAATAGCTTCTCATGCTTTCGCCGAAAAGCATTTTAAAAATCTGACACGGTGGCTAGATTCACAATGACTGTAGCTTTATTTTAATACCAAACATGTGTATTTTAATGAACGTTTGCGTTTTAACTAATACTATTAGCATGTAGCGTCGCGCATGTGCATTTCTAGAGCTCTAGGTGGGACGTCTGCGTCTCAAGTAAGCTCAAGAGGTTCATCTGCTAACCGGGATACATTGTATCGTATCTCTCCGTTATTCCCTACATTTAACCTTAGGTAACTTTCTCTTCCATGATACATTTATTTAAATACGACTCCCATCTCAATACATTATTCCACCAGATCATTATCTCTCCGTTATTCCCTACATTTAACCTTAGGTAACTTTCTTCCATGATACATTTATTTAAATACGACTCCCATCTCAATACATTATTCCACCAGATCATTTTGGGCAAAATTGCGTTTTTCATCGAAATTGTCTCGCCATTATTTTTAATGCCTTCTTCTTTTTTTTTTAACAAAATGTATTCAATCTAAAACACATAATAAACGTTCATTTCATATCTTTTACAAACACTGGCGTCCGTATTTTTCAGGCAGAACATACAAATATGTCAATTACAATCTAAAATCCATTTTAGTTAACCGCCTCGGCCGGGATTACAATTAAACCATCTTGTATTTTTCTTTTGACTCACCTTATCCATTTTTCTCAACATTATTATTATAATTGTCCGTAGTCCCAAAACTTCGCCACTGGGAATTCCCAGAAAATCGTCCTAATTACGGGTATAGCAAGGAAAGGTTATAAATATCAGCTATCATTCGGGTTCTTTGTCTGAGTCAGATTTTGGCTGCTTCCCTTCTCCTCTCTTTGTTCTCGTATAACGGTAATCTCCCGCTAGTTTTTCGACACTTCTTTTGAGGAATTTCTAAACCATCCTTCCTTTTCTGTCTGACTATTTGTGTGTCTCTTTTATGGAAATCTTACCAATAGCTTTGACTTTTGAATCAGATATTAGGTCTAACCTTACAACTATAAGCCCAGTGTTTGTAAAGCCCTAGTTAAAATCTTATTTTCCGGTTGTGTCAGTAAAGAACGCTAATAATCGTTATCTCACGCCACTAATTGTTAGACTCCCCTCTCGCATGGAACTATCCTGTCTATAGATATGGCTTTTATCTCATTTCTTTAGATTTAAATTCCCTCTCCTCCTTATTTGGATATTTCCGTAGTATTAGTTGAATCGGAACGATGATCAATACTGCCACTATTCAAATGACCAATCCAGTTATCTTGCGCATTCTTGCCATCTCCCCACGCCCAGTATTCGTATGAGATCACCGTCCTATCCCCCAGTACCTATTTAATATCCCGTCTTAATCTCGGGCGGGTGTGCCTCTCATGATTAAGGTCAATTTGGATATTTTCCGTAGTATTAGTTGAATCGGAACGATGATCAAATGACAAGATCACCGTCCTATCTCCCAGTACCTATTTAATATCCCTTCTTAATCTCGGGCGGGTGTGCCTCTCATGATTAAGTTTAGTTTATTTGCGGTAGTGCACATTACCACAGGTTATTTTCGAACCTGCTTCCGTGTATATCAGTTCCACAAAACCCATTGTATGATGGTCATACACCCCTGTGGGGATAGCAAAGCTCTCACCATTGATGAATTCTCAGAACATCAATTAAAGAACTCAAATCCCCCCAAAATCGAGAATAAAGGCTACTTTACCTGGCTGCCGGCTGGGAAAGCATTGTTCGTTTGAATCTAGTCACCTTTCCTGGAATCTGTGATAATACGCAGGCCTGTTTTAATTTTAACCTCAATTCAGAGGTCAGGTCTTTAGTAAAACGAGTCAAAAACTCGTCCGTGCACGATTTTCAGCGTACTACCTCAAGATACCAGGGAGGGGTATTTAGATCCGGCTCGAAGGACCAAATGTTAGTGGAATTTCTAAATTCCTGTATGTTTTGTAGCCAAAACCAGATTCTCACTCATTCTAATTCATTAATGAGTTGTAAGTTCATTAATTATGCATGAAGTAGATTGAGACCAGTCTTAAAAGCCAAAAGTAACAGCGTTTATTTCAAGAGAGTACTAACCACATACACATTTTTCCACAGGTTATAAACTGAAAATGACGTCAGCGTTTTCTAAACGTTCTATCTATTTCACAAGTAGAGGGGCCCTCTAGCTCTCGAGCCTTCGCGTTATCAGCACGAAGTCAAGGCCAGTCAGTATAAATCAACATTCTAGACAATCTGGAGATGGGCCGTTCCCGCCACCTGGAGATTGTACAACTGAATGAACTAAGGAACAGACCTTCATTGTTACTAAACTCCTGACTACATTATATACAATTGGGAATGGGAGCAAGAGAGAAGATTCACATGTACAGTACATTATAGCATTTGGACTAGTCAGTTCTGATTGGAATGTATACATAATTAGTCATTTCAACCATAATTTCCTCTAACAGTTACCAATTGAACATCTATTGGAGGATAAATCAATGTTAAAGTTTACATAGCTGGTCATATATGGATGTTACATTTTACTTTATGGGTTGGTTATGTAGGCTTCTTCTAACACATCTTTTTCTACTACATATAATAATACAATTAAATGATATCTTTACATTAAAAATCTAAGTCTATCAGAATTACAGTCATTCCATTAAATGTTATACTCTTTGATCTACAAGAATAGGACTTGGAAATATGAAAGTATAGATTCCCCAAATTGCTTTGCCTGAGCATGACCCCAAAACTAAGGACTTATTAGCCAGCCCTACTCTGTTATTTATGATTTAGTTGTCATGGAGGACTGATTGGGCTCATTGATTCGAGTTGAAAATTAATGCTGCGCTCATGGAATGGCATGCTTTGAGCACAACTGGAAAGGTCTATTTACATGTGAAGATTGGTTAAGTGTGCCTTGAATTCTTAATAAATCACTGACAGTGTCACCAGCAAAGCACCGTCAAACCTCCTCCTCCATGCTTCATGGTGGGAGCCACACATTCTAATCTGCATCTCACAAAGACTTGGCGGTTGCATCCAAAAATCTCACATTTGGACTCATCAGACCAAAGGACAGATTTACACTGGTGTAATGTCCATTGCTTGTGTTTCTTGGCCCAAACAAGTCTCTTCTTCTTATTGGTGTCCTTGAGTAGTGGTTTCTTGCAGCAATTCGACCATGAAGGCCTGATTCATGCAGTCTCCTCTGAACAGTTGATGTTGAGGTGTGTCTGTTACTCTGTGAGGCATTTATTTTGGCTGCAATTTCTGAGACTGGTAACTGTAATGAACTTATCCTCTGCAGCAGAGGTAACTTTGGCTCTTCCTTTCCTGTGGCGGTCTTCATGAGAGCCACTTTCATCATTGAGCTTGATGGTTTTTACGACTGCACTTGAAGAAACTTTCAAAGTTCTTGAAATGATCCATGTTGACTGAACTTGTCTTAAAGTTATGATGGACTATCATTTTTCTTTGCTTATTTGAGTTGTTCTTGACATAATATGGACGTTGTCCTTTACCAAATAGGTCTAACTTCTGTATACCACCCTTACCTTGTCACAACACAACTGATTGGCTCAAACGCATTAAGAAGGAAAGAAATTCCACAAATTTACATTTAGCAAGGCACACCTGTTATTTGAAATGCATTCCAGGTGACTACCTCATGAAGCTGGTTGAGAGAATGCCAAAAGTGGAAAAAGGTGGCTACTTTGAAGAATCCAAAATATAAAACACATTTTGATTTGTATAACACTTTTTTGGGTACTACATGATTCCATATGTGTTATTTCATAGTTTTGATGTCTTCACTATTATTCCACAATGTGGAAAATAGTAACAATAAAGAAAAACTCTTGAATGAGTAGGTGTGTCAAAGTTTTTGACTGATACTGTTTTTTATTTTTTTACCTTTATTTAATTAGGCAAGTCAGTTAAGAACAAATTCTTATTTTCAATGACGGCATAGGAACAGTGGGTTAACTGCCTGTTCAGTGGCAGAATGAAAGATTTGTACATTGTCAGCTCAGGGATTTGAACTTGCGATCTTCCAGTTACCAGTCCAACGCTCTAACCACTAGGCTACCCTGCTGCCCCAGTGTGAAGTCGGAAGTTTACATACACTTAGGTTGGTGTCATTAAAACTAGTTTTTCAACCACTCAACAAATGTATTTTTAAGAAGTCGGTTAGGACATCTACTTTGTGTATGACACAAGTAATTTCTCCAACAATTATTTACAGACAGATTATTTCACTTATCATCCACTGTATCACAATTCCAGTGGGTCTGAAGTTTACATACTCAAAGTTGACTGTGCATTTAAATAGCTTTGAAAACTCCAGAAAATGATGTCATGGTTTTAGAAGCTTCTGATAGGCTAATTGACATCAGTCGAGTCAATTGGAGGTGCACCTCTGGATGTATTGCAAGGCCTACCTTCAAACTCAGTGCCTCGTTGCTTGACATCATGGGAAAATCAAAAGAAATCAGCCAATTGCAGACCTCCACAAGTCTGGTTCATCATTGTGAGCAATTTTCAAATGCCTGAAGGTACCTTCGTTCATCTGTACAAAATATAGTACGCAAGTATAAACACCGTGGGACCATGCAGCCGTCATACCGCTCAGGAAGGAAACGCATTCCGTCTTCTAGAGATGAACGTACTTTGGTGCGAAAAGTGCAAATCAATCCCAGAACAAAAGCAAAGGGCCTTGTGAAGATGCTGGAGGAAACAAGTACAAAACTATTTGTAACCACAATAAAACGAGTCCTATAATCAACATAACCTGAAAGGTCGCTCAGCAAGGAAGAAGCCACTGCTCCAAAACCACCATAAAAAAAGCCAAACTACGGTTTGCAACTGCACATGGGGACAAAGATCGTACTTTTTGGATAAATGTCCTCCTGGTCTGATGAAACAAAAATAGAACTGTTTGGCCATTATGGCCATCATTATGTTTGGAGGAAAAAGGGGGAGGCTTACAGGACGAAGAACACCATCCCAAACGTGAAGCACGGGGGTGGCAGCATCATGTTGTGGGGGTGCTTTGCTGCAGGAGGGACTGGTCCACTTCACAAAATAGATGGCCTCATGAGGTATGAAAATTATGTGGATATGTTGAAGCAACATCTCAAGACATCAGTCAGGAAGTTAAAGCTTGGTCGCAAATGGGTCTTCCAAATGGACAATAACTTCCAAAGTTCCAAAGGACAACAAAGTCCTTAAGAGGATCCAGGCTATGAGGGGTGGCCAGTGCTCTTCTGGCTGTGCCGGGTGGAGATTATAACAGAACATGGCCAAGATGTTCAAATGTTCATAAATTACCAGCATGGTCAAATAATAATAATCACAGTAGTTGTCGAGGGTGCAACAAGTCAGCACCTCAGGAGTAAATGTCAGTTGGCTTTTCATAGCCGATAATCAAGAGTATCTCTACCGCTCCTGCTGTCTCTAGAGAGTTGAAAACAGCAGGTCTGGGACAGGTAGCACGTCCGGTGAACAGGTCAGGGTTCCATAGCCACAGGCAGAACAGTTGAAACTGGAGCAGCAGCACGGCCAGGTGGACTGGGCACAGCAAGGAGTCAGCATGCCAGGTAGTCCTGAGGCATGGTCCTAGGGCTCAGGTCCTCTGAGAGAGTGAAAGAGAGAATTAGAGAGCATACTTAAATTCAAACAGCACACCGGATAAAACAGGAGAAGTACTCCAGATATAACAGACTGACCCAAAACCCAGACACAAACTAATGCAGCATAAATACTGGAGGCTGAGACATGAAGGGTCAGGAGACACTGTGGCCCCATCCGATGATACCCCAGGAGAGGGCCAAACAGGCAGGATATAACCCCACCCACAATAATAGACTGACAAGGTTCAGAAGAAAGTTCTTTGTTTCTGGCCATTTTGAGCCTGTTATTGAACCCACAAATGCTGATTTTTTTATTTTACCTTTATTTAACTAGGCAAGTCAGTTAAGAACAAATTCTTATTTTCAATAAGGGCCTAAGAACAGTGGGTTAACTGCCTGTTCAGGGGCAGAACGACAGATTTGTACCTTGTCAGCTCAGGGGTTTGAACTTTCAATCTTCTGGTTACTAGTCCAACACTCTAACCACTAGGCTACCCTGATACTCAACTAGTCTGAAAAAGGACAGTTTAAATGCTTCCTTAACCAGAACAACAGTTTTCAGCTGTGCTAACATAATTGAAAAAGGGTTTTCTAATGATCAATTAGCCTTTTAAAATGATAAACTTAGATTAGCTAACACAACATTCCATTGGAACACAGGAGTGATAGGTGCTGATAATGGGCCTCTACACCTATGTAGATTTTCCATGAAAGATCTGCCATTTTCAGCTACAATAGTCATTTACAAAATTAACAATGTCATCAGTCTTGGCCACAAGTTTTGAGAATGACACAAATGTTAATTTTCACAAAGTGTGCTGCTTCAGTGTCTTTATATATTTTTGTCAGATGTTACTATGGAATACTGAATAATAATTACAAGCATTTCATAATTGTCAAACTCTTTTATTGACAAATACATTACGTTTGATGCAAAGAGTCAATATTTGCAGTGTTGACCCTTCTTTTTCAAGACCTCTGCAATCCTCCCTGGCATGCTGTCAATTAACTTCTGGGCCACATCCTGACTGATGGCAGCCCATTCTTGCATAATCAATGCTTGGAGTTTGTCAGAATTTGTGGGCTTTTGTTTCTCTACCCGCCTCTTGAGGATTGACCAAAAGTTCTCAATGGGATAAGGCCTGGGCAGTTTCCTGGCCATGGACCCAAAATATTGATGTTTTGTTCCCCGAGCTACTTAGTTATCACTTTTGCCTTATGGCAAGGTGCTGGTAAAGGCATTGTTCGTCACGAAACTGTTCCTGGATGGTTGGGAGAAGTTTCTCTCGGAGGATGTGTTGGTACCATTCTTTATTCATGGCTGTGTTCTTAAATTGGCTGAGGAGCAACCCCACACATGAATGGTCTCAGGATGCTTTACTGTTGGCATGACACAGGACTGATGGTAGCGTTCACCTTGTCTTCTCCGGACAAGCTTTTTTCCGGATGCCCCAAACAATCAGAAAGGGGATTCGTCAGAGAAAATTACTTTACCCCAGTCCTCAGCAGTCCAATCCCTGTACCTTTTGCAGAATATCAGTCTTTCCCTGATAATTTTTCTTGAGAGAAGTCGCTTCTTTGGCTGCCCTTCTTGACACCACGCCATCCTCCAAAAGTCTTCGCCTCACTGTGCGTGCAGATGTACTCACACCTGCCTGCTGCAATTCCTGAGCAAGCTCTGTACTGTTGGTGCCCCGATCCTGCAGCTGAATCAACTTTAGGAGATGGTCCTGGCGCTTGATTGACTTTCTTGGGCGCCCTGAAGCCTTCTTCACAACAATTGAACCGCTCTCCTTGAAGTTCTTGATGATAAATGGTTGATTTAGTTGCAATCTTACTGGCAGCAATATCCTTGCCTGTGAAGCCCTTTTTGTGCAAAGAAATTATGACAGCACGTGTTTCCTTGCAGGTAACCATGTTTGACAGAGGAAGAACAATGATTCCAAGCACCACCCTCCTTTTGAAGCTTCCAGTCTGTTATTCGAACTCAATCAGCATGACAGTGTGATCTCCAGCCTTGTCCTCGTCAACACTCACACCTGTGTTAACGACAGAATCACTGACATGATGTCAGCTGGTCCTTTTGTGGCAGGGCTGAAATGCAGTGGAAATGTTTTTTGGGGATTCAGTTCATTTGCATGGCAAAGAGGGACTTTGCAATTAATCGCAATTCATCTGATCACTCTTCATAACATTCTGGAGTATATGCAAATTGCCATCATACAAACTGAGGCAGCAGAATTTGTGACAATTAATATTTGTGAAATTCTCAAAACTTTTGGCAACTAACTGTACACTGTATTTCTGATGAATTTGATGTTATTTTACTTTTCTTTCAAAAACAAGACATTTCTAAGTGACCACAAACTTTTGAACGGTAGTGTACATTCAGCAGTCCATTAATCAGTTGGTGTGTGTAAGTGTGTGTGTGTGTGTGTGCTGTGGGGGTTGAATCTATGAACCGATAGGCTGAGCTTTCCCATTCCTTCCAGGATTTTGAGAGGGAGGGTGGACATTGAGCCTGTCATAGCGGATGGAAGAAATGCCCCCATGCACTCTGGCAGCTTTCATGGCTGGGATAAGTTTGTTCCTCTTCTTGCGCACAACTTTAGTATAGTCCTCTTTGAGAAAGATATACATTCCTTGGCTCTTTCCAGAACAGCTACCTTGTCCTTGTACCTCAGGAACTTGACCACTATCGGCCTGGGCCTCTCAACTGGGCTGGTGGTGGATTTTCCAGATCAGTGGGCTCACTCCACCTCAATCTTCCTGTTGTCCATCTTCATTTTCTCCGATATCATTTCCCTCACTTTCTTCTTGACTTGGCTAAAGCTTTTGATACAGTAGACCATTCCATTCTTCAGGGTCGGCTAAGGAGTGTTGGTGTCTCTGAGGGGTCTTCAGCCTGGTTTGCTAACTACCTCTCTCAAAGACTGCATTGTGTGGTCAGAAAATCTGCTGTCTCAGCCCATGCCTGTCACCAAGGGAGTACCGCAAGACACCATCCTAGGCCCCACGCTCTTCTCAATTTACACCAACAACAGAGCTTAGGCAGTAGGAAGCTCTCTCATCCATGACAAAGGTCATGTGTTACGGTACGAAGGTAAAATCTAGACTTGGTTTCCTCTATCGTAATTGCTCCTCTTTCACCCCAGAGGCATGATTTATAGATCGACAGGTAAGGGTGTTCTCTAGATGTTCTATACCATTCGGCCATCAGATTTGCCACCAATGCTCCTTATAGAACATATCACTGCACTCTATACTCCTCTGTAAACTGGTCATCTCTGTATACCCAACGCAAGACCCACTGGTTGATGTTTGTTTATAAAACTCTCTTTGGCCTCACTCCCACTTATCTGAGATATCTACTGCAGCCTTCATCCTCCACATACAACACCAGTTCGGCCAGTCACATTCTGTTGAAGGTCCCCAAAGGTCGCACATCCCTGGGTCACTCCTCTTTTCAGTTCACTGCAACTAGCAACTTGAAAAAGCTGCAAAAAACTCAAACTGGACAGTTTTATCTCAATCATGACTCAATCATGGACGCTTACTGTCACTTGTGGCTGTTTCGCATGATGTATTGTTGTCTCTAGCTTTTTGCCCTTCGTGTTGTTGTCCGTGCCTAACAATGTTTGTACCATGTTTGTGCTGCTACCATGCTGTGCTGCTACCTTGTTGTGTTGCTACCGTGTTGTTGCAATGTTGCGTTGCCACCATGCTGTGTTGTCATGTTGTGTTTGTATTTGTATTTATTATGGATCCCCATTAAATACATCGTTTTAGCTGTGAATGTAAAAAAAATCCGCTGATGCATTGGTCCAGAGCCAGGTGGTATTGGCGGAGAGTCGCCTGTGAGCTCCTCCTGTTTTCTTCTGATTTATTTACAAAATGGTAATTTAATAGCCTGGCTACTGTAGGTGTGAAAATCCCCCCAACTTGCAATGTATTCAATGTTTATTTCAACTACATTTTAGTTGCACTTCCCCCCAGCCCCACGACCACAGGTAAAACCTTGCTGAGATGATCAATGTATTTGTAATTCATTTGCATTGTATTGCATTTTACTGCATGACATAAGTATTTGATACATCGGAAAAGCAGAACTTAATATTTGGTACAGAAACCTTTGTTTGCAATTACAGAGATCATACGTTTCCTGTAGTTCTTGACCAGGTTTGCACACACTGCAGCAGGGATTTTTACCCACTCCTCCATACAGGCCTTCTCCAGATCCTTCAGGTTTCGGGGCTGTCGCTGGGCAATTCGGACTTTCAGCTCCCTCCAAAGATTTTCTATTGGGTTCAGGTCTGGAGACTGGCTAGGCCACTCCAGGACCTTGAGATGCTTCTTACAGAGCCACTCCTTAGTTGCCCTGGCTGTGTGTTTTGGGTCGTTGTCATGCTGGAAGACCCAGCCACGACCCAACTTCAATGCTCTTACTGAGGGAAGGAGGTTGTTGGCCAAGATCTCGTAATACATGGCCCCATCCATCCTCCCCTCAATACGGTGCAGTCGTCCTGTCCCCTTTGCAGAAAAGCATCCCCAAAGAATGATGTTTCCACCTCCATGCTTCACAGTTGGGATGGTGTTCTTGGGGTTGTACTTATCCTTCTTAATCCTCCAAACACGGCGAGTGGAGTTTAGACCAAAAAGCTCTATTTTTGTCACATCAGACCACATGAACTTCTCCCATTCCTCCTCTGGATCATCCAGATGGTGATTGGCAACCTTCAGACGGGCCTGGACATGCGCTGGCTTGAGCAGGGGAACCTTGCGTGCGCTGCAGGATTTTAATCCATGACGGTGTAGTGTGTTACTAATGGTTTTCTTTGAGACTGTGGTCCCAGCTCTCTTCAGGTCATTGACCAGGTCCTGCCGTGTAGTTCTGGGCTGATCCCTCACCTTCCTCATGATCATTGATGCCCCACGAGGTGAGATCTTGCAAGGAGCCCCAGACCAAGGGTGATTGACCGTCATCTTGAACTCACCAAGCTGCTTGCCTATTGTCCTGTAGCCCATCCCAGCCTTGTGCAGGTCTACAATTTTACCCCTGATGTCCTTACAGATCTCTCTGGTCTTGGCCATTGTGGAGAGGTTGGAGTCTGTTTGATTGAGTGTGTGGACAGGTGTCTTTTGTACAGGTAACGAGTTCAAACAGGTGCAGTTAATGCAGGTAATGAGTGGAGAACAGAAAGGCTTCTTAAAGAAAAACTAACAAGTCTGTGAGAGACGGAATTCTTACTGGTTGGTAGGTGATCAAATACTTATATCATTGAATAAAATGCAAATTAATTACTTAAAAATCATACAATGTGATTTTCTGGAGTTTTGTTTTAGATTCCGTCTCTCACATTTGAAGTGTACCTATGATACAAATTACAGAGCTCTACATACTTTGTAAGTAGGAAAACCTGCAAAATCGGCAGTGTATCAAATTCTTGTTCTCCCCACTGTATCTGTCTGATAGAACTCAATGCACTCAATTTGATGGGCTTTTGTCTGTTAAATTGTCTGTCTTTAATGGTGTGCCCCAAGGCTCTGTACTTGGTCCTCTCTTATTCACTATTTAAATAAATGATTTAGATAAAAATGTCCAAAATGCGCAACTTCATTTTTATGCTGATGATACTGTTATTTACTGTTTTGCCTCGTCTCTTACAAAAGCTTTTTTGAGGCAGTGATCGCTGAGATCTTGGCTGAAAACAGCAGAGGTGTATTTAGAGCGCAAGTTGGTTAGGATGATATCTATGAGGGTGCCCGTGTTTACGGCTTTGGGGTGGTACCTGGTAGGTTCATTGATAATTTGTAGATTGTAGGATGGCTGGGGTGTTAAGCATGTCCCAGTTTAGGTCACATAACAGCATGAGCTCTGAAGATAGATGTGGGGGCAATCAGTTCACATATGGTGTCCAGAGCACAGCTGGGGGCAGAGGGTGGTCTATAGCAGGCGGCAACGGTGAGAGACTTGTTTTTAGAGAGGTGGATTTTTTAAATTAGCAGTTCAAATTGTTTGGGTACAGACCTGGATAGTTGGACAGAACTCTGCAAGCTATCTCTGCAGTAGATTGCAACACTACCCTCTTTGGTCATTCTGTCTGAAAATGTTGTAGTTAGGGATGGAGACTTCAGAGTTTTTGGTGGTCTTCCTAAGCCAGGATTCAGACACGGCTAGGACATCCGAGTTGGCAGAGTGTGCTAAAGCAGTGAATAAAACAAACTTGTGGAGGAGGCTTCTAATGTTAACATGCATGAAGCCAAGGCAATTACGGTTACAGAAGTCATCAAAAGAGAGCACCTGGGGAATAGGAGTGGAGCTAGGCACTGCAGGGCCTGGATTCACCTCTACATCACCAGAGGAACAGAGGAGGAGTAGGATAAGGGTACGGCTAAAAGCCATGAGAATTGGTCGTCTAGGACATCTGGAACAGAGAGTAAAAGGAGCAGGTTCCTGGGGGCGATAAAATAGCTTCAAGGTATAATGTACAGACAAAGGTATGGTAGGATGTGCATACAGTGGAGTTAAACCGAGGCATTGAGTGATGATGAGAGAGATAATGTCTCTAGAAAGATCATTGAAACCAGGTGATGTCATCGCATGTGTGGGTGGTTAACTGAAAAGGTTGGATAAGGTATAATGAGCAGGGTTAGAGGCTCTACAGTGAAATAAGCCAATAAACACTAACCAGAACAGCAATGGACAAGGCATATTGACATTAAGGAGAGGCATGCTTAGCCGAGTGATCATAAGGGTCCAGTGAGTAGTGAGGTTGGTTGGGGTCATAGCGATTCAGACAGCTAGCCGGGCCATGGGTAGCAAGCTGGCAGAGGATGGAGGTCTGTTTTTAGCCACCTTTTGCATTTCTGTCGGTAGATTAGATCATTAATATCATTCCACCTTGTTGCTATACCATCCTTTTGCTTGTTTATTGGCTCTATGGAGGTCGTAGCTAGACTTCTTGTATTTGTTCCTGCCGTCAGTCATAACTTTGTGGTTGGCTGGAATAGTCCTGTGTGCGGTAACCTTGTAGTTTAGTTTAGCACATAAACGTTGGTGTTAATATAATGGGGAAGCAGCAAACCTTCACTGTCGGGACAACGTCGGGGATGCATTTCCTAATGAAGCTGGTGACGGAGGTGGTTAGCTTGTCGATGCCATCAGCGAAGTCACAGAACATATTCCATTCAGTGCAATCCTGTAGCATAGCATCCGATTTATATAACCGTTTCTCAGCTGAGTGTGTCACAGGTACTTCCTGTTTGAGCTTCTGCTTGTAGAATGGAAGCAAGAGTAATGATCTGATTTGCAGAAGGGGGACTAAGGGAGGGCCTTGCATGCTTGCCTGTGGGTAGAATAACAGTGGTCCAGGACTTTATGCTTTCCTGCTTGTTTACAGCCTTGTACAGTTCCTCACGTCCCAGCTTGTTATTGTTGTTTTTGTCCTGAGGTGGAATATTATACAGCAGTCACAATAACAGCTAAAAACTCCCGGGAGGTAGAAGGGTCTGCATGACAACTCATGTATGAAGAACTTTATGTAGATTCAACTTCAACTAGATTCCAATTAGCTGCATTTGCTAGCACTTTCAGCTCACGTGCCCATTTGACAATTAGGTAAATGAAGATGGGTGATCAACGCATTGAGACTTCCACTGCGCAAGAGTCAGCACACCATTTGCTGTTGATGAATAGACATACCCCTCCCCCTCTTGATTTCTCTGAATCCAATGTCCTGTCTGTTCTTGTCCAAAAGCCATGTTTCAGAAAATCCGTTACGAGAGTCCCGTTGTTAGAAAATCCGTGATCACAAGTTGTCCATCTTATTATCATGTGACTCGGTCAATAGAATGAAGGGAAGAGGTGGCTGGTTATGGCAAGGCGATCCCCTAGGGGAACTCCACCCCCCATTCAGCTGGAAAGATGGCGCAAGGAATTCAAAAATATTCTTTAGAAATATTTAACTTTCACACATTAACAAGTCCAATACAGCAAATGAAAGATAAACATCTTGTTCATCTACCCATCATGTCCGATTTTTAAAATGTTTTACAGCGAAAACACAACATATATTTATGTTAGACCACCACCAAATAAATAAAAAACACAGCCATTTTTCCCAGCCAAAGATAGAGTCACAAAAGCAGGATAGAGATAAAATGAATCACTAACCTTTTGAAAATCTTCATCAGATGACACTCATATGACATGTTACACAATACATTTATGTTTTGTTCGATAATATCCATATTTATATCCACAAATCTTGGTTTACATTGACGCCATGTTCAGAAATGCCTCAAAAATATCCGGAGGAATTATAGAAAGCTAAGCCAGATAACAGAAATACTTTGACTAAAGATACATGTTCTACATATAATTAAAGATACACTGGTTCTTAATGCAACCGCTGTGTCAGATTTTTATAAACGTTACGAAAAAAGCCTACCATGCAATAATCTGAGACAGTGCTCAGACATATATATATTTCTCCGCCATGTTGGAGTCAAGAGAAATACGAAATTACATCATAAATATTCCCTTACCTTTGATGATCTTTCATCAGAATGCAGTGCAAGGAGTCCTAGTTCCACAATAAATCGTTGTTTTGTTCCATAATGTCCAATACTAGTGTCCGATTAGCTGCATTTGCTAGCACTTTCAGCTCACGTGCCCAAAAGCTGACGCTGGACGCTGGTCCGAAAACTCAGACGAAAACTTCAAAAATATATATTCCAGGTCAAATAAACTGGTCAAACTAAGTAGAGAATCAATCTTCAGGATGTTATTTTCATATATATCCAATAACGTTCCAACCGGATCATACGTTTTCATCTGCAGCCAAATGGAACGACGGTGACACCCACAGACAAATGCGCCACAGGGAAATGGCATTCTGCTAAGACAGTGACTATTTCCCCTCCCATTTGGTCAAAGTTCACACCAGAGGCTCCATTCCACGTTCTACTGAATGAGGACATCTAGTGGAAGGTGTAGGAAGTGCTACCAGATCCATATCTTGTTTGGAAGAGAAGGGGAGATGACGTCAAATTTGACCCACATTCAGAATTTCACTTCTTGTTTGGAAGATTGCCTGCCCTATGAGTTCTGTTATACTCACAGACATCATTCAAACAGTTTTAGAAACTTCAGAGTGTTTTCTATCCAATAGTAATAATAATATGCATATATTAGCAATCTAGGACAGAGTAGGATGCAGTTCACTATGGGCACGCAATTCATCCAAAGTGAAAATACTGCCCCCTATCCCCAAAGTTAATCTTGTTGTTAATCCGACCAAAGTGTCCGATTTCAAATAGGCTTTTCAGCGAAAGCACGACAAACGATTATGTTAGGTCTCCACCAAACCACAATAAGCACAGCAATTTTCCAGCGAATATAGCATTCACAAAAAGCAGAAATAGAGATAAAATGAATCACTAACCTTGAATTATCTTCATCAGATGACACTCATAGGACTTCATGTTACACAATGCATGCATGTTTTGTTTGATAAAGTTCATATTTATATAAAAAAATCTGAATTTACATTGGCGTATTAGATTCACTAGTTCCAAAAACATGATTTTGCATAGCCACATCGTTTCAACAGAAATACTCCTCATAAATGTAGATGATAATACAAGTTATACACATGGAATTATAGATATACCTCTTCTTAATGCAACTGCAGTGTCAGAAAAGCAACCCATGCAATAATCTGAGACGGAGGTCAGAACAGTAGCCAAATTAGCAGCCATGTTGGAGTCAACAGAAACCAGAAAATACATGATACATTTTTCCTTACCTTTGATGAACTTCATCAGAATGCAGTCCTAGGAATCCCAGGTCCACAATAAATGCTTGATTTGTTCGAAAATGAAAAAAGGTTAGCGCGTTTGGTAAACAATTCCAAAGTCACAAAGCACGTCCACTATAACGTGACGAAATGTCCAAAAGTTCCGTAACAGTCAGTAGAAACATGTCAAACGATGTACTGAATCAATCTTTAGAATGTTGTTTACATATATCTTGAATAACATTCCAACCGGAGAATTAAAATGACTTCAGATGACCGGTGGAACGCAGGTCCTTCCCCTGTGAACGCGCATGGTGAAAGCATGGTCAACTCGTGGCAGTGGTGACTATTTCCTGTCTCATTCGACCCCCCTTCACATTAGAGTCATCAGACAAAGTTCTATTGACTGTTGACATCTACTGGAAGGCATAGGAAGTGAAAACTCATCCATGTCTCGCTGTAATTTCAATGAGAGCTTGGTTGAAAATCTGCCACCCCCAGAAAAAATACAAACAGGAAGTTGAATTTCTCAGGTTTTTGCCTGCAATATGAGTTCTGTTATACTCACATACATCATTCAAACAGTTTTAGAAACTTCAGAGTGTTTTCTATCCAATACTAATAATAATATGCATATATTAGCAACTGAGACTGAGGAGCTGGCCGATTACAATGGGCAACTTTTCATCAAAGCTACTCAATACTGCCCCTGCAGCCATAAAAAGTTAACCTCACTAGGATCCCCCTCTCCTGCCTCTTTAACCCTGGCGTTTCCTCTTGGATAGCCTGAAAAGTGGGTTGAAATTGCACATAGAGCCCGGGGCAGATGAGTCAAAATCAAAGTCGAAGCCGAATATGAGGTTAGTAACTGCCGATTTGATGTTCAAAAGTTATTTTGATCATAAGAAAATATATTTGGTGCAAAAAAAGTAAAAATAAACGGCAAATAAGTTGGGTCGGAGCTCGCCAGACAGCAACCATACAGTACGGCGCTATCTTGTGTGTAACGTAGTGTGTCTGTGTAATGTAATGTGTGTAATGTAATGTGTGTCCTCTCCCCAGTCGGTCCTGATATTCCCCAGATCGATGTGACCCCCTACAGTATAACAGACAGAGGATACTATGTTAAGGAGAGACAGACGGTCTCTCTGCACTGCCAGGCCCAGTCCAACCCTCCCAGTCAATATGTTTGGTTCTACAATAACAGGTATGCTTTAATACACACACAGACGGACGCATGCACACACACACACACACACACACACACACACACACACACACACACAAGAATAAGCACACACACACATTTATTATATTGATTATATTGTTTGTTTTTTGTCTTCATCATGTACATTTTGGGCTAGTTTAAATCACTTAAACTCACAATAACCGAGCACTGCATAGCAGTTTCATTGTTTTTATTGCTTCTAACCCCAGCCAGGTGTTTTATATATTGGTTCTAATCCCAGTAAGGTGTTTATATATTGGTTCTAATCCCAGTAAAATGTTTTATATATTGGTTCTAATTCAGCCAGGTGTACACGGGACCCAAGTTCACCATCACTAGGATTCTGCGGATGCACACAGGTACCTACGCCTGTCAGTCTCAGAACACGTACCTCAACACCCGCTCTTTCAAGACCATCAACCTCACCGTCTACTGTGAGTAACCTGAGTTCTAACCCCTGACCTGTAACCTCTGACCTTCTCTCTCAACTTTCTACTGCTTCTCTCTATGTGGCTTCACCACACACACACACACACACACATACACACACACACACCGACACACACACAGAATAGTTGGCGATGCAGCAGACCTTCCTAAAATGGCGTCGACATAGAGGGCTGCCTTGCTTCTAGTCCTTAGGAAACTTTGCAGTATTTTTTATTTTTTATGCATCATATGTTACATTGTTAGCTCAGATAATCGTAGGTGTTACTACATACAGCTGGGAAGAACCATTAGATATCAGAGTGATGTCAATATCAGAGGGGCGCCAGGTAGTCTAGTGGTTAGAGTGTTTGACTAGTATCCGAAAGGTTGCAAGCTCGATTTCCCGAGCTGACAAGGTAAAAAATATGTAATTCTGCCACTGAACAAGGCAGTTAACCCACTGTTCCTAAGGTGTCATTGAAAATAAGAATTTGTTCTTAACTGACTTGCCTAGTTAAATAATATTATATATATATTTTTTTTACCAGCACTATGACCAGGAATAAGACTTTCCCTAAGCGGATCCTTTGTCCGAACCACCCAGGGCATTTGAACTGATTCACCATAAAGCCTTTTTGAAATCTGACACAGTGGCTGGATTACCAAGAAGTTAACAAACCTCCAAGCAAGCTTCAATGACATAAAACACTCCTTCCGTGGCCTCCAACTGCTCTTAAATGCAAATAAAACCAAACGCATGCTCTTAACCGTGCGCTGCCTGCAACCGCCCACCCGACTAGCATCACTCCTCTGCACGGTTCTGACTTAGAATATGTGGACAACTACAAATTCCTAGGTGTCTAGCTACACTTTAAACTCTCCTTCCAGACTAATATTAAACATCTCCAATCCAAAATTATATCTAGAATTGATTTCCTATTTCGCAACAAAGCCGCCTTCACTCACGCCGCCAAACATACCCTCGTAAAACTGACTATCCTACCGATCCTTGACTTCGGCGATGTAATTTACAAAACAGCTTCCAATACTCTACTCAACAAACTGGATGTAGTCTATCACAGTGTCATCTGTTTTGTCACCAAAGCCCCTTATACCACCCACCACTGCGACCTGTATGCTCTAGTCGGCTAGCCCTCACTGCATATTCGTCGCTAGACCCACTGGCACCAGGTCATCTATAAGTCTATGCTAGGTAAAGCTCCGCAGTATCTCATCTCACTGGTCACGATAACACCCACCCGTAGAACGAGCTCCAGCAGGTATACTTCACTGGTCATCCCCAAAGCCAACATCTTTTACCGCCTTTCCTTCCAGTTCTCTGATGCCAATGTGTCAGGTGTGTGCGTACTGGTAGCGAAGTCAGGTGCAGGAGAGCAGAGATTTGTGAACAGGCGCACACTTTATTGAGGCAAAAGTGCAAAACACACAAAACAGTCACAAGAATAATGTTTAACAATGAACATCTTCGTGAAAAACCACAGGAAAAAACAAACCAGTCTGGCATGAAAAATGGAGCGCCGATGGCTAGAAAGCCGGTGACGTTGACCGCTTAAACGCTGCCCGAACAAGGAGAGGAGCCGACTTCGGGGGAAGTCGTGCCGGTTAATATGCCGGTTAATATGGTAGTCGGGGGGAAGCTGTAACCTATAAAATACCTCGCTCACTCTCCTCAGGACTTTGAATGGCCCAACAAACGGCGGGCTCAGCTTCCGGCAGGGTAGGTGGAGGTGCGGGTTTCGGCTCGAAAGCCAGACCCTGTCCCCCGGTGCGAGCATACGTTTGGTTTTACTTGAATCCGACTTCGGCGGAAGTCGTGGCACAATGAGTGGAATGAATTGCGAAAATCACTGAAGCTGGAGACTTATATTTCCCTCACTAACTTTAAACATCAGCTATCTGAGCAGCTAACCAATCGCTGCAGCTGTACATAGCCTATCTGTAAATAGCCCACACAATCTACATACCTATCCCCATACTGTTTTTATTTGCTTTTCTGCTCTTTTGCAGACCAGTATTTCTACTTGCACATCATCATCTGCTCATCCATCACTCCAGTGTTAATTTGCTAAATTGTAATTACTTCGCTACTATGGCCTATTTATTGCCTTACCTCTTCACGCCATTTGCAAACATTGTATATAGACTTTCTTTTTTTTCTATTGTGTTATTGACTGTATGCTTGTTTATTCCATGTGTAACTTTGTGTTGTTTGTGTCGCACTGCTTTGTTTTATCTTGGCCAGGTCGCAGTTTTAAATGAGAAGTTGTTCTCAACTAGCTTACCTGGTTAAATAAAGGTGAAATACATTAAAAAATATATTTTTTAATTCCTTTACTTAGATTTGTGTTTATTAGGTAGTTGTTGTGGAATTGTTAGATTACGTGTTAGATATTGCTACACTGTCAGAACTAGAAGTACAAGCATTTCACTACACTCACAATAACATCTGCTAACCATGTGTATGTGACCAATAACATCTGCTAACCATGTGTATGTGACCAATAACATCTGCTAACTATGTGTATGTGACCAATGCAATTTGATTTGATTTGACCTGTCGGAGCATCAGGGGAGGAGACAGAACTCTCAGGAGGTTCTAAGGTACCTAACACTTTGATGTCACTGTGATGTTATTGCCATGGCAATCCCTGGTGACTGAAAGGCTGGTGCTTGTCATCCTGCTGTCCTGTGACGACACACACACACACTCACACACAAACACACACACGATAACAACACAATCAACACAGTGTTGCACTGTATGTTGTCCCCCAGACCCTCCAGATGGTTCCCCCTCCTGCTCTGTTCTACCAGCAATGAACTACTCCTCCCTCAACCTGACCTGTTCATGGCCGGGGGGCCTGCCCTCCCCTTCACTACGCTGGGTCACAAACCTTCTGGCACAGGTACACACACACACACATGCACATGCACGCACACACTCAGAAAGGGTCCTAACAAATTAAATTATTGTTGTTCTTGTTGTTATTGTACCAGGGAGGGGCGTGGCTTGGGGGTGAAGGGGCATGGCCAGCCAACAATGTCTCCGTACTGCAGTCTGGATCCCAGGCCTCCAACAACTCTCTGTTCACCTGCCTGGGGACACACCCTGCTCTTAACACCTCCACACAATGCACTGCACGGGCCTGTAAGTCTCACTCACACACACACAAACACACAGCACCGAATAGGCCTGTACAGTGGTTCTTCCTTTACAAGTTTGGAGCTTTAGTGGTAGATGGTGGCATTCTGTCATTGCACCACACTATCACAAGGGGGAGTTAGAACGCTGATCTATCGGTAGTCTAAACTGTGGCAATTAATGGAGGTGTTTTCAGTCTGAGAGTCTCTTCTTTGGCACTAGAGTCCTGCATCAGGCAACAACAACTCCCGACCGATCCTTTTGTACAGCGTCATATTTTCCGAACTGAAACCATTAATTAAATCACTTTAGCAGTGATTGTAAAATTAATCAAGGCTCCCTTTGTTATTTAGTTTTATAACTAAATTGCTTGACTGTATTTAAAGATATGGATGACTTGTATGCTGTGTGATGACATGCACAAATTCATGAGTGATTGATTGATGTACTGTTTATTTAAGTAGGCCTTTACGCCAATAAGTAAGTTACACTAAAACAGCTACAGTAAGAAATGCATTTTCATTTTCTTGGAATAGAAACACGTTGTACAGTGCTATATTTTCCTAACGGAAACCCTTAGGCCTACAGTACATCGGCTACAGTAAGAAATGCATTTTCGTTTTTTCTTGGAATAGAAAAAACATAATATTCATCAAATGAATTAAGCTACATTCCTACAACTCCAAGTCATTTCAATAACTTAGCTTCTCAAAGATGCCCTCTGGTGGACAAACTATCACTAACTACCATTAATACCATGCCATAGAATTCTGTGGCAGCCCGCAAGATGTGATGCAGTGCAACTTTTAAAGGAAGAACCGCAGAGGCAGAAGCCTGCACGTCACACACACCTCCGCTGTCCCCAACTTGCCTGCCTCTCTCTCTCTCTCTCTCTCTCTCTCTCTCTCTCTCTCTCTCTCTCTCTCTCTCTCTCTCTCTCTCTCTCTCTCTCTCTCTCTCTCTCTCTCTCTCTCTCTCTCTCTCTCTCTCTCTCTCTCTCTCTCAGGGTCTCCTTATGGTGAGCCAGTGTGTTCTGCTTATGGCACCGGTAAGAACCAATACCTGCTGCTGTCCTGCTCCTGGGAAGGTAACCACAAATACTAAAACACTCACCACAACCATCACCAGCAACAACAACACCACCACCACTACAACAATCACCAACACCACAACAGTAACACTAACAACAACAACAACACAGTAACAACAACTCTTCCCATGTGGCGCTTCCACCGGCAGGGTTGTAGGTTAGATTCCCATGGGGGACCAGTACAGGGGAAACAGGGGGAGGGGAGGGGAGGGGGGGTATGGCATGACATGACATGCCGACAATGCTATTTCACAGTAAACAAATTAACAACAGATTTTCAGCACACTTATAGGGAAGGACATTCAACAAGCACAGCACTTACACAAATGACTGATGATTGGCTGAGAGAAATTGATAATGAAACCGGAATTTGCTTTGGGGGTGACCAGTGAAATATACCTGCAGGAGAGCGTGCTATGGGTGGGTGTCTGCTATGGTGACCAGTGAGCTGAGATAAGGCGGGGCTTTACCTAGCAGAGACTTATAGATTACCTGGAGCCAGTGGGTTTGGCGACGAATATGTAGTGAGGGCCAGCCAACGAGAGCATACAGGTCACAGTAGTGGGTAGTATATGGGGCTTTATATTACCTTCTGCACCTGCTTCCTGACTCCCGGCGTATACGTAACAAGTTTTGGCAAGAAATAAGTTAGCCCTAAATATTTCTAAAAATAAAAGCATTGCAATTGGGACAAATAGTTCACTAAAGCCTAATCTTAACTAATGAATCATGTGGAAATTTAGCAAATTGAGGAGAATGAATGGTTGGAGTAACCTTGGATTGTAATCTGTCAATGTCAAAGCATATTGATGCAACAGTAGCTAAAATGGGGAGAGTTTTGTCCACAATAAAGCGCTGCTCTGCCTTATCAACGCTATCAACATGGCAGGTCCTACAGGCCCTTGTTTTGTCGTACCTGGACTGTTGAATAGTCGAGTGATCAGGTGCCACAAAGGAATTTAGGAAAATTACAATTGTCCAAGAACAGGGCAGCACGGATGGCCCTGAAATGTACATGGAGTTAGCATTAATAATATGCATGTCAGTCTCTCATGGCTCAACGTGAAAAGAGGGGTTGACTTCATCACTATTAGTTTTTTGAAGAGGTGTTGACAAGCAGAATGTACAGAGTTGTCTGTTTAAATTACTAGCACACAGATCAGAGAAGTCCAGAAGATTATACAAGGCACGCAGTACTACATAGAGCCATGACTACATGGAACTCTTTTCCACATCAAGAAACTCATGCAACCACCCCCACAAAACACAACAAAAACCACAACAACCACAACCACAACAATACATATAATTATACTAATGTCTGTGCAGGTGGGTCTCCCAGGGCCGTGGTGTGGTGGGAGGTGCCTAAAGAAGAGGGAAGGGGCCAAGAAGTGGAGTCCTCCAATATCCTGGTACTTCGTTCTAACTCCACCCAGAATGGACAGGCCTACACCTGCTATGGAAAACACCCCCTAGAAACACACATCAGGACCTGCAGCCTTGGTAAAGAGCCATGTGGGACTTTGCTGGGTTTAACTAACAGTAATACACATGTACTGGGTTTAACTAACAGTCTAATAGAAATGTACTGGGTTTAACTAACAGTAATATATGAGTTTGGGTATGAGTTTATTTTATTTTTACAGGGACAGTGCACATTAATCAACGTTTCAGTAAAAGTGCCGGTTTTAGCCAGCCGGCTAATTATCAACCGCAGTCCCTGGGCAGGTTATTAAAAGCAATTACAATGTAGACAATAGCAACATGTCACGGCTGGCTGAAGGACTGGACCAAGGTGCAGCATGGTAAGCGTACATTTGAACTTTATTTTAAAATGACGCCAACAAAACGAAGAACAAAAAACCAACCGTGAAGCTTTGGGCTATGTGCCCTGAACAACCACAAAGTTATCTTCCCACAAAACAGGTGGGGAAAAAGGGTACCTAAGTGTGGTTCTCAATCAGAGACAACGATAGACAGCTGTCCCTGATTGGAGAACCATATCAGGCCAAGACATAGAAATACAAAACATAGAAAAAAGGAAATAGAATGCCCACCCTAGTCACACCCTGGCCTCACCAAAATAGAGAACAAAAAGCCTCTCTATGGCCAGGGCGTGACAAACATAGGACAAGCAAGACATAGCATACAGACAGAGCAACATAGGACAGGCAAGACGTAGCATACAGACAGAGCAACATAGAACAAAAAGCAGCAAGACAAAATTTATAAAAGCAACAAAGTGTTTCCATACCTCACAAGTTACAGACAACAGACATGGAAAGCAGAAACAAACAGCTAGGGACCATGTTCACAAATCTGATTGACCTTTAGCCATGTCTTCAAGCATTTTGTGAAAGTGTGATATGTGGTGCAGTTATGTGTGTCTGATGGCAGTGTATTTCAGACATGGGAAGCTCTCACAGAGAAAACGGATTTACTAAAGGTACTTTTCCTTAAGGGAACTATACAGTCACCTTTCATGGCAGACCTTGTGGATCTGTTGCCATATGTTTGGGTTTTCTGTTGAACAAAAATACTGAGTGCAGGGGGAGCCAGGCCATTTAGGATCTTGAATAAAAGATATGCATCGGTGTATTGCACAAGATTTCCCCAACTCAGGAGCTCATGCTTTCTGAGGATCTAACAGTGATGATGGCTATTGGACTTCCTATCAAGCACTTTGAGAGCCTGTTTGTAGACAGACCGAATAGGTCTTAATGTTGTACAGCAAGCTTCGGCCCAACTAGTCAAGCAGTATGTTAAGTGGGGGAGTATCATAGATTTGAAGTACAGTTTTGCTACCCCTGTAGTCAAACAATTTCCTATAAATCGGAAATTAGCTAGGTTGAATTTGGTTATTTGAATTACCTTTTTCACATTATTTTTAAAAGAGAGGTTGGAATCAAGTATGATGACAAGGTACTTAAAATCAGATGCCACCTGGAGCTTCTCCCCTGACACATAGACATCTTGCTCAGTAGCATTTGTTGCCCTCTTTGTGAAGAACATGCAAACAGTTTTTTTCACATTGAGATGCAAACACGAGTCACTGAGCCACTTTGTAACCTGGACCTTTACAGTAGTGGGATCTTGTGCAGCTTGTTGTTTGCTATTTCCATGCACATACAGTGGGGAGAACAAGAATTTGATACACTGCCGATTTTGCAGGTTTTCTGACTTACAAAGCATGTAGAGGTCTTTAAAGTTTTATCATAAGTACACTTCAATTGTGAGAGACGGAATCTAAAACAAAATTCCAGAAAATCACATTGTATGATTCTTAAGTAATTAATTTGCATTTTATTGCATGACATAAGTATTTGATCACCTACCAACCAGTAAGAATTCCGGCTCTCACAGACCTGTTAGTTTTTCTTTAAGGAGCCCTCCTGTTCTCCACTCATTACCTGTATTAAATGTACCTGTTTGAACTCATTACCTGTATAAAGGACACCTGTCCACATACTCAATCAAACAGACTCCAACCTCTCCACAATGGCCAAGACCAGAGAGCTGTGTAAAGATATCAGGGATAAAATTGTAGACCTGCACAAGGCTGGGATGGGCTACAGGACAATAGGCAAGCAGTTTGGTGAGAAGGCAACAACTGTTGGCACAATTATTAGAAAATGGAAGAAGTTCAAGATGACGGTCAATCACCCTCGGTCTGGGGCTTCATGCAAGATCTCACCTCGTGGGGCATCAATGATCATGAGGAAGGTGAGGGATCAGCCCAGAACTACACGGCAGGACCTGGTCAATGACCTGAAGAGAGCTGGGACCACAGTCTCAAAGAAAACCATTAGTAACACACTACACCGTCATGGATTAAAATCCTGCAGCGCACGCAAGGTCCCCCTGCTCAAGCCAGCGCATGTCCAGGCCCGTCTGAAGGTTGCCAATCACCATCTGGATGATCCAGAGGAGGAATGGGAGAAGTTCATGTGGTCTGATGTGACAAAAATAGAGCTTTTTGGTCTAAACTCCACTCGCCGTGTTTGGAGGAAGAAGAAGGATAAGTACAACCCCAAGAACACCATTCCAACCGTGAAGCATGAAGGTGGAAACATCATTCTTTGGGGATGCTTTTCTGCAAAGGGGACAGGACGACTGCACCGTATTGAGGGGAGGATGGATGGGGCCATGTATTACGAGATCTTGGCCAACAACCTCCTTCCCTCAGTAAGAGCATTGAAGTTGGGTCGTGGCTGGGTCTTCCAGCATGACAACGACCCAAAACACACAGCCAGGGCAACTAAGGAGTGGCTCCGTAAGAAGCATCTCAAGGTCCTGGAGTGGCCTAGCCAGTCTCCAGACCTGAACCCAATAGAAAATCTTTGGAGGGAGCTGAAAGTCCGTATTGCCCAGCGAGAGCCCCGAAACCTGAAGGATCTGGAGAAGGCCTGTATGGAGGAGTGGGCAAAAATCCCTGCTGCAGTGTGTGCAAACCTGGTCAAGAACTACAGGAAACGTATGATCTCTGTTATTGCAAACAAAGGTTTCTGTACCAAATATTAAGTTCTGCTTTTCTGATGTATCAAATACTTATGTCATGCAATAAAATGCAAATGAATTACTCAAAAATCATACAATGTGATTTTCTGGATTTTTGTTTTAGATTCCGTCTCTCACAGTTGAAGTGTACCTATGATAAAAATTACAAACCTCTGCATGCTTTTAAAGTAGGAAAACCTGCAAAATCAGCAGTGTATCAAATACTTGTTCTCCCCACTGTATATCACTGTATCATCTACATACATTTGAACTTCAGACCCAGTACAGACAGAAGGCAGATCATTAATGTACAGGCTCAACAGGAGGGGCCCCAGTATTGACCCTTGGGGCATGCCCACGTCATAGCTAAGAGTGGGTGACAGCTCATTGCTCACTCTGACACACTGAGTTCTGCCTTCAAGGTATGTTTTCATTCATCTCAAGGCATCAGGGGAAAAGTTGAACTCGGACAATTTTGTGATGAGAATCTCATGGTTAACAGTATCAGATGCCTTCCTTAGGTCCAGAAACACAGCCCCAACAACGCCCCCTTTGCCCATCTTGGACTTCACATTTTCCAGAAGAAATATATATGTAATGGGTTTAACTAACAGTCTAATAGACATGTACTGAGTATAACTAATAGTCTAGTAGATATATGCTGAGTTTAACTAACAATCTAATAGACATTTACTGGGTTTAACTAACAGTCTAATAGACATGTTCTGAGTTTAACTAACAGTCTAACTACTACTTTTACTACTGATGCTGCTGCTCCTACTTCTGCTGGTACTAATACTAATACTACAACTTCTTATACTAATACTAAAACTAAAACTGCACTACTACTGCAACTACTGCTACTACTACTACTACTTATTCTACCACTACAAGTACTACTACTACTACAACTACTGCTGCTGCTGCTACTACTACTACTACTACTACCACTACTGCTTCTACTACTACCACTACTACTACTACTACTACTACTACTTCTACTGGTACTACTACTACGTCTACTACTACTACTACAACTACTGCTGCTACTACACCTACTACTACTGCTACAACTACCTCTACACTACTACTACCCTATTGCTACCACAACTACTACAACTACCACTGCAACTTCTACTACTACTACAACTACTACCACTACTACACTACTGCTACTACTACCACTACTACCTCTAGTAATGATATGTATACTACTACTATTACTACTGATTCAGCTGCATCTACTTCTACTGGTACTAATACTAATACTACAACTTCTTACACTAATACTACAACTACACTACTGCTGCTGCTAATACTACTCCTACTATAACTACTACTCTTATTACTGCTACTAATAGTGCTGTTGCTGCTACTAGTACAACTGCTACTGCTACTACTACTACTACTTCTACTGGTACTACTACTACGTCTACTACTACTACTACAACTACTGCTGCTACTACACCTACTACTACTGCTACAACTACCTCTACACTACTACTACCCTATTGCTACCACAACTACTACAACTACCACTGCAACTTCTACTACTACTACAACTACTACCACTACTACACTACTGCTACTACTGCTACTACCACTACTACCTCTAGTAATGATATGTATACTACTACTATTACTACTGATTCAGCTGCATCTACTTCTACTGGTACTAATACTAATACTACAACTTCTTACACTAATACTACAACTACACTACTGCTGCTGCTAATACTACTCCTACTATAACTACTACTCTTATTACTGCTACTAATAGTGCTGTTGCTGCTACTAGTACAACTGCTACTGCTACTACTACTACTGCTGATTCTACCACTACTAATACTCAAACTTTACTACTGCTACTACTTTTGCTGCAACTTTTCTACTACTATTACTACCACTACTAATACTGTGGTTACTACAACTACTGCTGATGTTACTGCTACCTCTGCTGCTGTTATTACTATTACTACTAATCTACTGCTGCTACTACTACTACTCCTACTACAACTTCTGCTGCTGCTACTAATCCTACAACTACTACTGCACTACTGCTAATACAACTACTACAATTACAACAACTACAACTGCTACTAGTACTACTACCACTACAACTATTACTACACTACTGCTGCTGCTGCTACTACTACTACTACTACTACTACCACTAAAACTGTTACTAGTGATATTACTACTACTACTGCTAAAATTGACTACTACACTACTGCTACAACTACATCTACCAATACTACTGCTACTTGTGATAATACTACTACTACGACTACTACCACTACTACTACTGCTGCAGCTACTACTATTAATACTAATACGAATACTTCTACTATTACGACTACCACTACTACTACTGCTGCTGCTGCTACTTCAATTGCTTCTACTACTACTACTACTTTTACTACTGATTCTACTACTACTTCTATTACCAGGACTACTACTACTACTACTACTACTACTACTGCTACCACTACTACTACCGCTACTAATACTACAACTTTACTACTACTACTACTTGTACTACTGCTTCTACTACAAATGCTACTATTACTACTAATACTACTACTGCTAGTAATGCTACTGCTACTACTGCTACTACTACAGCCACTACTACTACTACTACTATTACTACTACTACTACTACTACTACTAATACTACTAATACTGCTACTGCTAGTAATGCTACTGCTATTACTGGTACTACTACAGCCACTACTACTACTACTGCTACTCCTATTACTACTAATACTACTACTGCTAGTAATGCTACTGCTACTTCTGGTACTACTACAGCCACTACCACTACTACTACTACTGCTTCTACTACTACTACTATTACTACTACTGCTACCACTACTACTACCGCTACTAATGCAACAACTTTACTACTACTACTGCTTCTACTACAACTGCTAATATTACTACTAACACTGCTACTGCTAGTAATGCTACTGCTACTACTGGTTCTACTACAGCCACTACTACTACTAATACTACTATTACTACCAATACTACCGTGCTTCTACACCTGCATTGCTTGCTGTTTGGGGTTTAGGCTGGGTTTCTGTACAGCACTTTGAGATATCAGCTGATGTATGAAGGGCTATATAAATACATTTGATTTGATTTTGATTTGATTTGATTACTACTGCTAGTAATGCTACTGCTACTACTGGTACTACTACAGCCACTACTACTACTACTACTACTTCAACTTTTGCTGCTGCTACGACAACAACGATGACTACTATTGTTTCTGCTACTACTACTACTACTACTTCTCTACAACAGCTACTATAACAATACCCCAATATGTGTGTATGCATGTGTCTGTACCTTTGTGTGTGTCTCTTCACAGTTCCTGTTGTTCCATAAGATGTATGTTTACCTGTTTTTAAAATCTGATTCTACTTCTTGCATGAGTTACCTGATGTGGAATAGAGCTCCTTGTAGTCATGACTCTATGTAGTACTGTGCACCTCCCACAGTTTGTTCTAGACTTGGGAATGTGAAGAGACCTCTGGTGGCATGTCTTGTAGGGTATGCATGGGTGTTCAAGCTGTGTGCCAGTAGTTTAAACAGACAGCTCGGTACATTCAGCTTGTCAACACCTCTTAAAAAAAGTAGTCTATCTCTCTTTCACTTTGAGCCATGAGAGATTGACCTGCATGTCATTAATATTAGCTCTCTGTGTACTTCTAGTAGTTGAGGTAGCGTAGTATTAGTAGTAGTTGGAGTAGTTGTAGTATTAGTATTAGTAGCAGAAGTGGTATTAGTAGTAGTAGTAATAGCAGTAGAGTAGTAATAGTAGTTGTAGGAGTAGCAGCAGAGGTAAAGTAGTCGTTGTAGTAGCAGTAATAGTAGTAGTAGTAGTAGCAGTAGTATTAGTGGTAGCAGCAGTACTGCTACTATCACTCCTAGATATACAACTATAAGTACTACTGCTGCTACACCAACTACAGCTCCTGCTGTTACTACTGCTACAGCTATGAATATTAATACTACAGCTACTTCAACTACTACTAATACTACTACTACTACTGATGATGATGCTACTACTACTACTGCTACTAATACTACAACTACATCAATGCAACTACTACTGAAACTAATGTTGCTGCTGATACTTCTACTACTACTACTACCACTACCACTATTACTAGTACTACAACAACTACTATTACTATTACTACTAATACTGTTACTATAACAATCACAACTACTATTGCTGCTGATTCTATTACTACTACTACTACTACTACTACTACTACTACTACTACTACATGGTGTGTATGTGTGTGTGCTACTATCACTATTAGAACTACTACTATTAGTTCTACTGCTGCTACACCAATTACTACTGCTGCTGCTACCACAACTACTGCTACCGCAACTACTACTTCTGCTATGAATACTAATACTATAACTGTGACTACTGTGGCAACTATTACTACTGCTACTACTACTAATACTACTGCCATGACTACTACTGCTACTACAGCTACTACAAATGTTATTATTGCAGCTACTGCTACTACTGCTGCTACTACTACAACTACTACTCCAACTCCTACTTGTACTGCTACTACTAGTACTATTAGTATTATTACTACTACTCCTAATACTACTACAACTAATGATGCTACCACTACTGCACCTACCACTACTAGAACTACCTCTATTAGTACTACTGCTGCTACTCCAACTACTGCTGCTGCTACTGCTACTTCTGCTATTAATACTAGTACTACAACAACTTAAACTACTACTAATACTACTACTACTGATGCTGCTGCTACTACTACTACTACGGTTGCTAATACTACTACTACCACTTCTGCTACTAACACTATTACTATAACTGCACTACCAATACTACTGCTACTATTATTGCAACTACTACTACTGCTACTGCTGCTACAACTACTAATGCTACCTAATAACCTAATAACTAATTACCTAATAACTAATAACTACTTACTACTACAAATAGTATTAATATTACTGCTACTACTTTTACTACTGCTTCTACTACTACTACTATTGCTATAACTACTACTGTTGTATTAGTTGTAGTTGTAGTAGTAGCAGTAGCAGTAGTAGCAGAAGAAGTAGAGAAGTTATAGGAGTTTGGGCAGCAGTAGTAGTAGCAGCAGCAGCAGTAGCAGTTGTAGTAGTAGTAATAGTAGTAGTAGTAGTAAAAGTAGTAGCAGTAATATTAATACTATTTGTAGTAGTAAGGGTGCTACTACTGTTACTGGTACTAATATTGCTACTTCTACTACTACTACTACCACATTTACTATTGCTGCTACTAAAACAATCACAACTACAATTGCTGCTGCTGCTATGACTACTACTGCTACTACAACTGCTATGACTACTATTACTACTACTACTACTACTACTACTACTGATGTTGCTGCTACTAGTACTACTGTTACTAATACTACTACTCCACCTATGCTACTAATACTATTACTTCAACTACACTACTAGTACAACAACTACTACTACTACTACTACCACTACTACTACTACTACTATTACTACCACTACAACTGCTACTGCTGCTGCTGCTACTACTACTGCTGCCCAAACTCCTATAACTTCTCTACTTCTTCTGCTACTACTGCTACTGCTACTACTACAACTACAACTAATACTTTTGCTGCTAGTAATACTATTACAGCTACTACTACTGCTGCTTTTACTACTATTACTATTACTGCTGCTACTATTACTAATAGTACTACTGCTGCTTCACCAACAACTACTACTTATACTACTACAACTACTACAACTACTACTGTTACTACTTCTAATACCAGTGGTGTAGAGCACTTAAGTAAAAAATATATATACTTAAGTCGGTTTTTTGGTATCTGTACTTGACTTTACTGTTTATATTGTTGACAACCTTTACTTTTACTTCACTACATTCTGAGAGAAAAGTATGCACTTTTACTCCATATGTTTTCCCTCACGCCCAAAAGTAGTTCTTACATTTTGAATGCTTAGTAGGACAGAAAATGTTTCAATTCACTCACACACATAAAGATTGTGACCCTGGCTAAATGTAGTAACTAAATGTAGCAACTACATTTACTTTTGATACTTTATATATATATATATTTAAAACCAAATGCTTTAAAACTTTTACTTTAAAACTTTTTTTTAAGTATTATTTTCTTGGGTGACTTTCACTTTTACTTGAGTCATTTTCTATTATGGTATCTTTACTTTTACTCAAGTATGAGAATTTAGTAGTTTTTCCACCACTGACTACTACTACTACTACTACTACGACTACTACTACTGTTAATTCTTATACTACATGGTGTGTTTGTGTGTGTGTGTGTGTGTGTGTGTGTGTGTGTGTGTGTGTGTGTGTGTGTGTGTGTGTGTGTGTGTGTGTGTGTGTGTGTGTGTGTGTGTGTGTTGTGTGTAGTCCCGGTCAGTAAGCCCAATATTCTGCTGAGTGATGTGTCCCCAGCGGAAGGATCTTCGGTGTGGCTGCGCTGCAGCCTGGAGAATGGTACTGAGCCGCTTTTCTTCATGTGGGAGCATGAGACTTACAATGGATTGGTCAGCACCATCTCCCAGGGCAACAGACGTGTGTTCAACATGACAGAAGTCACCCGTAACCAAACAGGCTGGTACCGTTGTGGGGCCCGGAACCAGGTCAACCAGGAACAGTCCAACAGAATCTGGCTGGACATCATCTGTTAGTATACACACTACACACTGAACACTACACGCTAAACCCTAGAAGAACCCCTAACGCTGTACCCCAACTTCCAATCCATCTGTGTGTAACGTAGTGTGTGTGTGCAACATTGTGTGTGAGTGTGTGTAATGTAGTGTGGGTTTGTAACGTAGTGTGTGTTTCAAATCAAACCACATTTTATTTGTCACATACACATGGTTAGCAGATGTTAATGCGAGTGTAGCGAAATACCTTTGCTTCTAGTTCCGACCGTGCAGTACTATCTAACAAGTAATCTAGCAATTTCACAACAACTACCTTATTCACACAAGTGTGAAGGCATGAATAAGAACATGTACATAAAAATATATGGATGAGTGATGGCCGTGCGGCATAGGCAAGATGCAGTAGATGGTATAGAGTACAGTATATACATATGAGATGAGTAATGTAGGGTATGTAAATATTATATAAAGTGGCATTGTTTAAAGTGACTAGCGATTCATTTATTACATCCAATTTTTATTATTAAAGTGGCTAGAGATTTGAGTCAGTATGTTGGCAGCAGCCACTCAATGATAGTGACGGCTGTTTAACAGTCTGATGGCCTTGAGATAGAAGCTGTTTTTCAGTCTCTCGGTCCCAGCTTTGATGCACCTGTACTGACCTCACCTTCTGGATGATAGCGGGGTGAACAGGCAGTGGCTCAGGTGGTTGTTGTCCTTGATGATCCTTTTGGCCTTTTGGTGTAGGTGTCCTGGAGGGCAGGTAGTTTGTTCCCGGTGAGCAGTTGCCATACCAGGCGGTGATACATCTGCATCTGTAAAAGTTTGTGAGCGTTTTCAGTGACAAGACACATTTCTTCAGCCTCCTGAGGTTGAAGAGGTGCTGTTGCGCCTTCTTCACTACGCTGTCTGTATGGGTGGACCATTTCAGTTTGCCTGTGATGTGTACGCCGAGGAACTTAAAACTTTCCACCTTCTCTACTACTATGCCGTCGATGTGGATAGGGGGGTGCTCCCTCTGCTGTTTCCTGAAGTCCATGATCATCTCCTTTGTTTGTTGACGTTGAGTGTGAGTTTATTTTCCTGACACCACACTCTGAGGGCCCTCACCTCCTCCCTGTAGGCCGTTTCGTCATTGTTGGTAATCAAGCCTACCACTGTGGTGTCATCTGCAAACGTGATGATTGAGTTGGAGGAGTGCATGGCCACGCAGTCATGGGTGAACAGGGAGTACAGGAGAGGGCTGAGTATTCACCCTTGTGGGGCCCCAGTGTTGAGGATCAGCGGGATGGAGATGTTGTTTCCTACCCTCACCACCTGGGGGTGGCCCATCAGCAAGTCCAGGGCACAGTTGCACAAGGCGGGGTCGATACCCAGGGTCTTGAGCTTAATGGCGAGTTTGGAGGGTACTATGGTGTTAAATGCTGAGCTGTAATCGATGAACAGCATTCTTACATAACATTCTTACATGGACATTCTTGTCCAGATTGTTTAGGGCAGTGTGCAGTGTGATTGTGATTGTGTCGCCTGTGGACCTATTGGGGTGGTAAGCAAATTGGAGTGGGGTCTAGGGTGTCAGGTAGGGTGGAGGTGATATTATCCTTGACTAGTCTCTCAAAGCACTTCATGATGACGGAAGTCATTTAGCTTAGTTACCTTAGCTTTCTTGGGAACAGGAACAATGGTGGCCCTCTTGAAGCATGTGGGAACAGCAGACTGGGATAGGGATTGATTGAATATGTCCGTAAACACACCAGCCAGCTGGTCTGCGCATGCTCTGAGGACGCAGCTAGGGATGTCGTCTGGGCCGGCAGCCTTGCGAGGGTTAACACATTTAAATGTTTTACTCACGTTGGCTGTGGTGAAGGAGAGCCCACAGGTTTTGGCAGTGCATGTAACATAGTGTATGTAACTTAGTGTGTGTGTGTTTAATATAGTGTGTGTGTCCTCTCCCCAGTCGGTCCTGATATTCCCCAGATAGATGTGACTCCCTACAGTATAACAGACAGAGGATACTCTGCTCAGGAGAGACAGACGGTATCTCTGCTCTGCCAGGCCCAGTCCAACCCACCCAGTCAATATGTCTGGTTCTACAATAACAGGTATGCCTGAACACACACATAAAAACACACACACAATCATGAATCATTATATTTTATGATTATCTTGTTTGTTTAGTCTTTAACATGCACATCCAGGTCGCAATTGTAAATAAGAACTTGTTCTCAACTTGCCTACCTGGTTAAATAAAGGTGAAATAAATAAATAAATACATCTTTGGCTAGATTGAATCAGTTCATCTTTGGCTAGATTCAATCAGTTCCACTCATGATAACCGACCACTGCATACAGTTTTTATTGGTTCTATTTGTTTGTTTTTTTGTTTTTCTATTTGTCTATTTCTATGTTGGAGGTGTAATTGCGTTGGACCTTTTCAAATCAGCACGTGGCTCCCATCATTTTCACAGTCCCCAGGTCCAGAACAAATTAAAGCAAACATATAGTATTATACAGAGCCATGAGTGCATGGAACTCCCTTCTATCTTATAAAGCACAAGTGAACGGCAAACCTGGTTTCAAAAAAAGAATAAAGCAACAACTCATGGTACAACGTATCTCCCCCATGTGACCTACTTGTTGTGTATATGTACTGACTTGTATGTGGAAATGATAGATGCACACACACTCACACACACTACATGTTCATGTTTTTAAATGTATTTCAATTGTAAAGTATTTTGTCTGTGATGTCTTTTCCTATGCAGCCATGTTACAAATTGGACCACTGGAGTGTGTGATGTAATCTACACCTTGATTAGGCTGATAGAAAACCTTATTATTTTGTTTAGTATCCTTAAGAATCTATTGAAACAGCCAAGTGTCAATCTAATGAACATAATATAAAAATCCCCATCAATATCGGTCAGTTTAAGATAGAGATATGTTTTTTTTGGATGGGCTGAGTCTCAATACACATTATGTCGCACTTCAGAATCTGTGGTGGAAAGAGTTGCAGAGGTACAGAGCTGTTTGTCAGAACAGTTCTCTGTTTTGCTCTTTGACCCTCAAAAGCCCCACTGGACTCATCTGAAGGTACAAGTCAATGGAAGTATAGAGGTAGTTTGTGCCAACAAAACTAAGGGCTTAAATATGTGTTCCAAAAAATATTTCTTATCACTGGATAATAAACTAGATGAGCTCCGTTCGAGACTATCCTACCAAAGGGATATTAAAAACAGTAATATCTTATATTTAATCGAGTCGTGGCTGAACGACGACACGGATAATATACTGTTGGCTGGGTTTTCCGTGCATCGGCAAGAGTTAACAGCTACCTCAGGTAAGACAAGGGTGTTGTTGTGTGTCTATTTTAACAGCTGGAGTGCGATGTCTAATATTAAGGAGTCTTGCGGTATTGCTCGCCTGAGGTAGAGTACCTCATGATAAGCTGAAGACCACACTACCTACCAAGAGAGTTTTCATGTATATTTTTTGGAGCTGTCTATTTACAATCACAAACCAATGCTAGCACTAAGACCGCACTCAACGAGCTGTATAACGCCATAAGCAAACAAGAAAATGCTCATCCAGAAGAGGCACTCTTAGTGGGCATGGACTTTAATCCAGGCAAATTTAAATCCATTTTACCAAATTTTTACCAGCACGTCACATGTGCAACCAGAGGAAAAAAACTCTAGACCACCTTTACTCCAAACACAGAGAAGAGTACACAGCTCTCCCTTGCCTTCCAGTTGGCAGATCTGACCATAACTATATCCACCTGATTCCTGCTAAAGCAGGAAGTACCAGTGACTCACTCAATACTCAAGAGGTCATATGACACAGATGCTATGCTACAGGACTGTTTTGCAAGCACAGGCTGGAATATGATCCATCCAATGGTATTGAGGAGTATACCACCACAGTCACTGGCTTCATCAATAAGTGCATCAATCAATGTTTTCCCTACAGTGACCATACGTACATATCCCAACCAGAATCATGGATTACAGGCAAAATCCACACCGAGCTAAAGGCTAAAGGCTACAAAATGGCGCCGGTGGAGATGGCCGCCGTTTTACGGTCTCCTAGCCAATTGTGCTATTATGTGGGGGGTTTTCGCAATATTTGTATATTATTTTGTACGTAATGTTTCTCCAACCGTAACTTACGGCAGACAAGAGCTTCTGAATATCAGGACAGCGGTCACTCACCTCGGATTAGACAAAGTTTTTTTCAACAACAACAACAACAAGCAGGACTCACACGATATTCTGCAAACACCCTACAGGGCAGACATCCCAATTATTCGCAAAAGGAAGCGACGCAGAGGACGTAGAGCAGGATGCCTCGTCCAGACCCACAACAGGCATCTAGGAAATCTGCCATTACCATCAATATTACTGGCCAACGTGCAATCATTGGACAATAAACTAGACGAGGTACGATCACGAATATCCTACCAACGGGACATCAACAAGTGTAATATCCTATGCTTCACAGAATCATGGCTGAATGACGACATGAATATTCAGCTAGCGGGATACACGCTGCACCGGCAGGATAGAACAGCACACTCCGGTAAGACGAGGGGGGCGGTCTGTGCATATTTGTAAACAACAGGTGGTGCACGAAATCTAAGGAAGTCTCTAGATTTTGCTCACCTGAAGCAGAGTATATTGTGATAAATTACTGCCCACACTACTTACCTAGAGAGTTCTCAGCTATACTTTTCGTGGCTGTTAATTTACCACCCCAGACAGAGGCTGGCACTAAGACCACACTCAGTCAGCTGTATAAGGAAATAAGCAAACAGGAAACCACTCACCCAGAGGTGGCGCTCCTAGTGGCCAGTTAAGTATTAGGGGGCGCTATTAAAATTTTTGGATGAAAAATATTCCTGTTTTAAACAAGATATTTTGTCACGAAAAGATGCTTGACTTTGCATATAATTGACAGCTTTGGATAGAAAACACTCTGACGTTTCCAAAACTGCAAAGATATTGTCTGTGAGTGCAGCAGAACTGATGTTACAGGCGAAATCCAGATAAAAATCCAACCAGGAAGTGACACATTTTTTGAAACCGCCTCATGCCAATGATTCCTTATATGGCTGTGAATGAGCTAAGTATGAGCTTACGGTTTCCACGTATTCCCCAAGGTGTCTACAGCATTGTGACGTCTTTTTACGCATTTCCATTGAAGAATAGCCGTAAGGGACCATATATAGCAAGTGGTCACATGGTGTCTCCCGCAGAAAATCTTGCGTAAAATACTGAGGTAGCCATTTTTCTAATCGCTTCTTATGAGAAACCAATTGCCTCGACGGATATATTATCGAATATATTTGTTAAAAACACCTTGAGGATGGATCCTAAACAACGTTTGCCGTGTTTCTGTCAATATTATGGAGCTAATTTTGAAAAAGGTTCGGCGTTGTAGTGGTAGCATTTTCCGTTCGATTTCTCAGCCAAGCATGATGAACAAACGGGAGCTATTTCGCCTACAAAAATAATATTTTGAGAAAAAAGGAACATTTGCTATCTAACTGGGAGTCTCCTGAGTGAAAGCATCTGAAGTTCTTCAAAGGTAAATGATTTAATTTGGTTGCTTTTCTTATTTTCGTGAAAATGTTGCATGCTGCCAGCAGAGCCTAGCATAGCATTATGCCATGATAAACTTACACAAATGCTTGTCTAGCGTTGGCTGTAACGCATATTTTGAAAATCTGAGATGACAGTGTTGTTAACAAAAGGCTAAGCTTGTGTTTGAATATATTTCATTCATTTCATTTTCGATTTTCATGAATAGGAAAAGTATTTATGTCCGCTGCGTTATGCTAATGCGTTTGAGGCTATGATTACGATCCCGGATCCGGGATTGCTCGTCACAAAAGGTTAATGCAGGGAAACTTAAATCAGTTCTACCAAATCTCTATCAACATGTTAAATGTGCAACCAGAGGGAAAAAAATTCTAGATCACCTGTACTCCACACACAGAGATGCGTACAAAGTTCTCCCTCGCCCTCCATTTGGTAAATCCGACCACAACTCTATCCTCCTGATTTCCACTTACAAGCAAAAATTAACGCAGGAAGCACCAGTGACTCGGTCTAAAAAAAATGGCCAGATGAAGCAGATGCTAAACTACAGGACTGTTTTGCTATCACAGACTGAAACATGTTCCGTGATTCTTCCGATGACATTGAGGAATTCACCACATCAGTCACTGGATTTATCAATAAGTGCATGTTGGACATCGTCCCCACAGTGACTGTACGTACACACCCCAACCAGAAGCCATGGATTACAGGCAACATTCGCACTGAGCTAAAGGGTAGAGCTGCCGCTTTCAAGGTGTGGGACTCTAACCTGGAAGCTTACAAGAAATCCCGCTATGCCCTGCGACGAACCATCAAACAGGCAAAGCGTCAATACAGGGCTAAGATTGAATCATACTAAACCGTCTCCGGCGCTCATCGGATGTGGCAGGGCTTGCAAACTATTACAGACTACAAAGAGAATCACAGCCGCGAGCTGCCCAGTGACACAAGCCTATCAGATGAGCTAAATCAATTCTATGCTTGTTTCGATGCAAGCAACACTGTGGCATGCATGAGAGCTTCAGCTGTTCCGATCACATGACTGTGTGATCAGTCTCTCTTTAGCCGATGTGAGCAAGACATTTAAACAGGTCAATATTCACAAGGCCGCGGGGCCAGACGGAACACCAGGACGTGTACTCAGAGCATGTGCAGACCAACTGCAAGTGTCTTCACTGACATTTTCAACCTCTCCGATCACACTGAGTCTGTAATACCTACTTGTTTCAAGCGGACCACCATAGTCCCTGTGCCTAAGAACTTGAAGGTAACCTTCCTAAATGACTACCGCCCATAGCAGTAGTCACTTACGTTGGTAGCCATGAAGTGCTTTGAAAGTCAATGCTCACATCAACACCATTATCCCAGAAACCCTAGACCCATCTGGACGAAAGGAAGACCTATGCGAGAATGCCGTACATTGATTACAGCTCAGTGTTCAACACCATATAGTGCACTCAAAGCTCATTACTAAGCTAAGGACCCTGGGACTAAACACCTCCTTCTGCAACTGGATCCTGGATGTCCTGATGGGCCACCCCAGGTGGTAAGGGTAGGCAACAACACATCTGCTACGCTGATCCTCAACACAGGGGTCACTCAGGGGTGCGAGTTTATTCTCCTTATGTACTCCTTGTATTTATTCAGATTTAAGGACAGGTAAGTTTTCATTACAATAAGAAGAGCAGTCGCTCAATGATTTGACAGCACAAACACAGAAAAGCAATGCAGTCGTCATTATCGCAGATTAGCCCTGGAACTGATTGAATCTAGGCCTTTATTTTTCTGTTGTATGAACATATGTTTTCTATGTTCCCTACAAATTTCTGAATTGGTTCTAATCCCAGTCAGGTGTTTTATATATTGGTTCTAATCCCAGTCAGTTGTGTGTAAAATATATTGGCTCTAATCCCAGACAGGTGTTATATATTGCTTCTAATCGCAGCCAGGTGTTTTATATATTGTTTCTAATCTGAGCCAGGTGATTTATATATTGGTTCTAATCCCAGTCAGGTGTTTAATATATTGGTTCTAGTAGTGGCCAGGTGTTTTAAATATTTCTTCTCATCTCCGCCAGGTGTTTTATATATTGGTTCTAATCCCAGTCAGGTGTTTAATATATTGGTTCTAATCCCAGTCATTAATGAACTGAACAAAACAAAACAACAAACAACCAAACGAAACGTGAAGCTACTAGTGTGCACACAGGCACCTAACTGTAGACAAGATCCCACACCAGAAAGTGGGAAAAAGGCCTAAATATGATCCCCAATCAGAGACAACGATAAACAGCTGTCTCTGAATGGGAACCATATCAGGCCAACATAGACATACAAAACCCCTAGACATACAAAACCTAGAGTACCCACCCTAGTCACACCCTGACCTAACCAAAATATATAGAAAACAGAGATATCTCAGCTCAGGGCATGACACCAGGTGTTTAAAATATTGCTTCTAATCTGAGCCAGGTTTTTTATATATTGGTTTTAATCCCAGTCAGGTGTTTAATATATTTGTTCTAATCCCAGGCAGGTGTTTTATATACTGGTTCTAATTCCAGTCAGGTGTTTGATATACTGGTTCTAATACTAGCCAGGTGTTTAAAATATTGCTTCTAATCTGAGCCAGGTTTTTAATATATTGGTTCTCATCCCAGCCAGGTGTGTTATATATTGGTTCTAATCCCAGTCAGATATTTTATATATTGGTTCTAATCTCAGACAATATATGGACATGGGGGATGATACTCGGAATTGGTCGATTCCCCATCAGACTATACTCACAGCTCCCCTCATAGCTTTAAATAGCTCTACAGGTGCTGCTAACATGGATTAAACTTTTGATGGACTTTATGTTATTGTTACACTACTGTCAAGGTACCGTGTTTCCACTTCCTCGTACAGGCAAATGTGTATTGTTAGAAGTAATCCCATCTCCACTAACTCAGGCCTGTCAGTAGTTACACAAGGAAGTGTCGCTCATCTAATATTACCTTGAATGCTCCATCTGATATGAGCTCTCGAAATAGTGGCCTAGGAATTATTCATTTGAATGCTAGAAGCTTGATCCAAAAGCTAGATTTGATTGAAATACTGGTCTCACAATCACATGTTGACATATGGATTATATCTGAATCCTGGCTCTGTGTCTCTGTTCCAGACTCGGATGTTCTGTTAGCTGGGTAAAATGTCTACAGAGCAGACAGAGTGGCTAGGGTGGAGGTGGAGGTATTGTCATATATGTAAAATGCAACCTAGATGTCACTGTGTCCATTTCAACTTCTGTTCCGAAACAGTATGCTTAGTTCTAAATGTGGTCCTTGGCCATAATGCACTATTAACGCTAGCGGGAGTTTATTGTCCACCCTCAGATCTGGTATCTGCTCTAAGCAAAGTGTTTGAGTTAATGTCTAATTATGTAAACTCTGAATTATTGATTATCAGAGATCTCAATCTGGACTGGCTGATGCCAGCATCGTTTAAATTAAAAGATATTTGTAAAGAACTAAATCTTACTCAACTAATAACTATACCTACCCGGCCTAATCCAAAAGACCCCCAAAAATCTACGTAAATAGACCTTATCTTAACCTGTCTGCGCACGGAACCCGCTAGAGTGCTGAAATTCCACAACATACGGTGATCGCTACATAAATAGTCATATTAAACATTCATGAAAATACAAGTGTCTCACATGTATCGAAAGCCTAGAATCTTGCTCATCCAACTGCGTTGTCAGATTTAAAAAAGGATTTACTGCGAAAGAATACGATGCGATTATCTGAGCATAGAGCCCCATAAAAAAAAACAATTTTAACCAGCACATGCTGGTAACATAATCACAAACTGCATTAAAATAAATCGTTTACCTTTGACGATCTTTGTTTGTTTGGAATTCCAATGCTCATTGTTACACAATGAATGATCATTTGTTTGATAAAATCCGTTTTTAAAGCCTAACACGAAACATTTTGTGAACCGCTTGTGTCGTGAATTCTGTCTCATTCCATTTTCGACGACACATTCCAGGTAAATAACCCACACAGAACGTGACTTTTCCAGTCATGTTTGGTTTCACTGCAATCAACTGGTTTGTTTGTAATACAATCAAACCTGATGGGCCATTTCGCGGGACGTATTGACTGAAAGAAACCGATTTGAAGACAACAAGTCATGACATCATTGTGCACCAATGATTTGCCCGCTGTTTCGCTGCTTGACTGTCTTTTAACCCAATGACCACTGATCGTCTTGAAATCTAGCTGGGTAGATAGCCAATGAGCTGAGCTAAACGGCAATACACCATGTTTATGTGTTGTAAAACCAACCCATGTAGGAAACTCCAGCGTAAGTGAGTCATTCCCTATTGAAGTTTCATACCGGAAACAGAAACCCATATTACGCACTGCATTGTTTGGTGAACGCGCAGATTCAGCTGTTTATATATCAATCATTATGGTGACTAAGTCAGGGAAAGCTAAATCTAAGTCTAGATATACAGATGTACACACAATTTTAGAATAAATTGATTGGGAAGGTGAGACAGAGATTGTTGTAGGACGATTCATTTAGCGATTGTGGAGGAATATTTTTTGAACGGGAGAGGACATTGTTTTGGACTGGTAAGTTCTTATCATGCCCTTGTTTGAAATTAATAATATAAAACATTATTTGTGATTTTTTTTTTATTTTAGAAGCAATATATAAAATTGTAATGTCATGAAATGTGAGATGCGTGTGTCTGCCGCCCCACCCCAACCCACATGAAATAGCCTATTTGAGGCTGTTGAGGAGAGGGCAGGACCACATCAATGGCCAAAGTGAAATGGAGACAGTAGATACAGCTGGTCTGTTGTAATATAATAAAGACAGTAGATCTAGCTGGTCTGTCATAATATAATAGAGACAGTAGATCTAGCTGAAATGTCATAATATAAAAGAGACAGTAGATCTAGCAGGTCATAATAATATATTCAAACTTATGTTCCCTGTACTCTCTCTACATATCGGTTTATTATACCTGTTGATACAGGGCTCATATGTGAAACTATTCTAACTGACCATTTTCTTTCACAGTGACACTGACTCCGAACGGGAGTCTTATCCGGTGTCCTGTGTGAATTTAAGTATGCTCTCTCTAATTCTCACTTTCTCGCTCTCGGAGGACCTGAGCCCTAGGACCATGCGTCAGGACTACCTGGCATGATGACTCCTTGCTGTCCCCAGTCCACCGGGTCTTGCCGCTGTTCCAGTTTCAACTGTTCTGCCTGCGGCTATGGAACCCTAAACTGTTCATTTTTACTCTTGAGGTGCTGTCCTGTTGCACCCTCTACAACCACTGTGATCTCCACAGCCAGAAGTGGACTGGCCACCCCTCATAGCCTGGTTCCTCTCTAGGTTTCTTCCTAGGTTTTTGCCTTTCTAGGGAGTTTTTCCTAGCCACCGTGCTTCTACACCTGCATTGCTTGCTGTTTGGGGTTTTAGGCTGGGGCTATGTAAATAGTTTTGATTTGATAGGGGACTGAGGGTCTTCCAAATATTGAAAGTGTGTAAATAGTTAGACATGTTATTTTGTAAATATATACATCTTTTAAAATATATTTTTTAATCAATAATTATTTCTTTTTCTTCTTTTTTTTTCTCCATTTTATTTCCTCCATTTCCTCCATTTTTCCTCCATTTTGGTATTTTGTATATAGTTATTTGTTTCAAAATGTATACCTTCACCAATTTGGCCACTTGGGTACATTTGGGCTACTTGTGTGGGAAGTTATTTTTGAAGTTATCATTCTGAAACTTTGGGCTACTTGTGTGGGACACCTGGGTGACTTCATGATAAATGTCATGTAGCACACTCATTTTGGAAGTTATCGTTCTGAAACGTTGCACAAGTACTGTTGCCCTCTTATATTTTTTCACTGAAATTGTCCCCATCATCCTTTCTGAATGTTTTTTTATCTTGTTCATTTTAAAGATGATGATATAAAAATTAAAAACGTATGTTTTTTTTCATTGTTTTATCTAAACCAGATCTATTGTGTTATATTCTCCTACATTCAATTCACATGTACACAAACTTCAGAGTGTTTTCTTTCAAATGGTACCAAGAATATGCATATCCTTTGATCTGTGCCTGAGCTACAGGCTGTTAGATTTGGGTATGTCTTCAGGCGGAAGTTTTAGCGTTCTCTTTCTTTTCATCAATTTTTACCTTCATGGCTGATAAACATGCCTCGTTAAAGCGACCATGGGTAAAAAATCGAACTAATCCCTGGTTCTCCTGTGATTTGAAAATCCTTTTTCTGCAAAATAATCAAGCATGGGCCTTGGCGAGGAAAACTGGTGAAACAGCTGATTGGCTGCTTTTTAGGCAATTGAGAAATAAATGGACCGGAGGAATAAAAAAGGCCAAATCTAGGTATTTTCTTGATGCTATGACAGAGTCTGCTGGTGATCCCTCTAAATTCTGGAAAACTGTCAACTCACTTAAACGAGGAAACTCCTTGATTTCCCTGCCGAAGCAAATTACATCAGAATCTGAGATCATCACTGACCGAACTGAAATTTGCGATGTTTTTAATAAGCATTTTATATCTGCTGGTTTTCTTTTTGAAAGAAAAAATGGCCAACATGATCCTGATTGGTCTATTGTTTCAGTCCCTCGGCCTTCAGCTGATGTGGAAAACAGTAAACCAGTTTTTAATTTTCAAAAAGTCACAGAAGAATAGGTCTTATTTGCACTATCTGCTATAGATTCTAAGAAATCATTAGGCGCTGACTATCTGGATCCATATTTACTCAAGTGTGCGGCACCTATTATTGCTGGTGTAGTGACGCATATTTTGAATCAAACATTTGTCGTTGGATAGATTCCTAAATCTTGGAAACCAGCTTTTCTTTACCACTCCTCAAGGGAGGTGATGGTAGTGAGTTGGATAATTATCGTCCCATCTCTAAGCTCTCCTGTTTGGCTAAAATTCTAGTCATTCGTGAATAGGCAGCTACAATCTTTTTTAACTGTTAACAATACTCTTTCTAGTAATCAATCTGGCTTTAGACCTAAACACAGTACTATTACGGCCACTGTACGTGTTGTAAATTATATTCCTAATGCCCTAGATAATAGAAAGTACTGTGCCGCCTTGTTCATAGATTAATCTAAAGCTTTTGACACTGTAGACCATGCGATACTTTTGGGTAAACTGTCGTCAACAGGACTGGAATTGGATGACTGTCGTTGGTTTCATGACTATCTGAAGGATAGAAGTCAGGCTGTTAGAGTCGACAGCATCCAGTCAGTGCCATTGGAGTTGGTTAAAGGGGTCCCACAACGTTTTATACTTGGTCCATTACTGTTCTCTACATAAACAATATCGGTGATGAGATAAGAAAGTGTCAAATTCATTTTTATGCTGATGACACTGTCATGTACTCTATCGCTTCAATGGCTGACCAAGCATTATCACTATTGGAGACAGATTTTAAGATATTACAAGGGTCTTTTATACAGCTGAAACTTGTTTTAAATGCAAAGAAAACACATTTTATGATTTGCAATAGGTTCAAAAAGTTGGTTGAAAATACACTTGCACTTACGAGCTTAGATGGTTCTCAAATTAATCAAGTCTCTGCATATACATACTTAGGGATATTGTTGGATGATAAACTGTCAGATAAACTGTCTGTCTAAAAATCATGCTATGCTACGTCTATAGAGACAGGACGTGTTTGTCCTCTACAAATAGAAGACAAATTGTGCAAGCTATGTTTATTGTGCAAGCTCCATCTGTTATAGATTATGGCGATATTATTTACATGCTTTTTCCTGTTATGCTCCTTGCCTATGGAGTAGCCTCCAGACTTAACTTAAACTTGAGACTCTTGTCCCCCTTGCCCATTTTAAATATTTATTGGAGCATTTTTATTTTTGTATTGCTTGTAACTGTTTCGGGTAATGCAAGTTTTTGTGCTGTTAGTAGAATAACCTGTGTAAATGTAATCTGTTGCTGTATTTTTTAATTTTCTGTGATCATTTTGTCGTTAATCGTTGTACCTAAACTGTATGTGTATACATGTACACGCAGGGCCCAGCTGTAAAAGCGACCTTGGTCTCAGTCTGTGTTTCTTGTTGAAATAAAGGTATAATAATAAAGAATAATATATTGGTTCTAATCCCAGGTCAGGTGTTTTATATAATGGCTCTAATCCCAGCCAGGTGTTTTATATATTGGTTCTAATTCAGTCAGTTGTTTTTTAAATTGGTTCTAATCCAGCCAGGTGTTTTATATATTGGTTCTAATCCCAGACAGGTGTTTTAAATATTGGTTCTAATACCAGCCAGATGTTTTATACTTTGGTTCTAATCCCAGCCAGGTTTATATAATGGTTCTAATCCCAGTCAGGTGTTTTTTATATTGGCTCTAATCCGGCCTGGTGTTTTTTATATTGGTTCTAATCCAGCCAGGTGTACACGGGACCCCAGTTCACCATCACTAGGATTCTGCGGATGCGCACGGGTACCTATGCCTGTCAGGCTCAGAACACACACCTCAACACCCGCTCTCTCAAAACCATCAACCTCACTGTTTACTGTGAGTAACCTCTGACTTCTAAACCCTAACCCTTGACTTCTAACACCTGACCTCACACACACACACATACACACCGGAAAACACATATACTGACACGACACACACACACATATATAACCACAGAAACACACACACGCACGCAAACACACACACACACAAACACACACACACACACACACACACACACACACACACAATAACAACACATTCAACACAGTGTTGTGTTGTATGTTGTCCCCCAGACCCTCCAGATGGTTCCCCCTCCTGCTCTGTTCTGCCAGCAATGAACTACTCCTCCCTCAACCTGACCTGTTCATGGCCAGGGGGCCTGCCCCCCCCTTCACTACGCTGGACCACAAACCTTCTGGCACAGGTACACACGCACACACATGCACATGCACGCACACACGCAGAAAGGGTCCTAACAAATTAAATTATTGTTGTTCTGGTTAATATTGTACCAGGGAGGGGTGTGGCTTGGGGGTGAAGGGGCATGGCCAGCCAACAATGTCTCCGTACTGCAGTCTGGATCCCAGACCTCCAACAACTCTCTGTTCACCTGCCTGGGGATACACCCTGCTCTCAACACCTCCATACAATGCACTGCACGGGCTTGTAAGTCTCACACACAGCATGGTCCTATATGCCACATACACGTACACACACCAGTGTTGTGGAAGCTACACTGAAAATATAGTTTACCAAACTACCAATTACTTCACACTGGAAGAAGTTAAGTTAAGCTACGCTATTTTATTTATTGAACCTTTATTTCACTAGGCAAGTTAGTTAAGAACAAATTCTTATTTACAATGACGGCCTACCAAAAGGCCTCCTGCGGGACGACGTCTGGGATTTAAAAATACATTTAAAAAATGGGACAATAAACACATCACGACAAGAGAGACAGTTGGTTAACACACTACATAAAGAGATACCTAAGACAACAACATAAATCAAATCAAATCAAATCAAATTTTTATTTGTCACATACACATGGTTAGCAGATGTTAATGCGAGTGTAGCGAAATGCTTGTGCTTCTAGTTCCGACAATGCAGTAATAACGAGCAAGTAATCTAACTAACAATTCCAAAAAAAACTACTGTCTTATACACAGTGTAAGGGGATAAAGAATATGTACATAGGGATATATGAATGAGTGATGGTACAGAGCAGCATAGGCAAGATACAGTAGATGATATCGAGTACAGTATATACATATGAGATAAGTATGTAAACCAAGTGGCATAGTTAAAGTGGCTAGTGATACATGTATTACATAAGGATGCAGTCGATGATATAGAGTACAGTATCAACGTATGCATATGAGATGAACAATGTAGGGTAAGTAACATTATATAAGGTAGCATTGTTTAAAGTGGCTAGTGATATATTTACATCATTTCCCATCAATTCCCATTATTAAAGTGGCTGGAGTAGAGTCAGTGTCATTGACAGTGTGTTGGCAGTAGCCACTCAATGTTAGTGGTGGCTGTTTAACAGTCTGATGGCCTTGAGATAGAAGCTGTTTTTCAGTCTCTCGGTCCCAGCTTTGATGCACCTGTACTGACCTCGCCTTCTGGATGACAGCGGGGTGAACAGGCGGTGGCTCGGGTGGTTGATGTCCTTGATGATCTTTATGGCCTTCCTGTAGCATCGGGTGGTGTAGGTGTCCTGGAGGGCAGGTAGTTTGCCCCCGGTGATGCGTTGTGCAGACCTCACTACCCTCTGGAGAGCCTTACGGTTGAGGGCGGTGCAGTTGCCATACCAGGCGGTGATACAGCCCGCCAGGATGCTCTCGATTGTGCATCTGTAGAAGTTTGTGAGTGCTTTTGGTGACAAGCCGAATTTCTTCAGCCTCCTGAGGTTGAAGAGGCGCTGCTGCGCCTTCCTCACGATGCTGTCTGTGTGAGTGGACCAATTCAGTTTGTCTGTGATGTGTATGCCGAGGAACTTAAAACTTGCTACCCTCTCCACTACTGTTCCATCGATGTGGATGGGGGGGTGTTCCCTCTGCTGTTTAAAAGCAGTGGTTCGTGCCTTCAGTTTCACACGAATGTTGCCATCAATACACGGTTTCTGGTTAGTTTTAATCGTTGCTATGGGAACGACATCTTCAACGCACGTTCTAATGAACTCGCACACCGTATCAGCGTGATTTCGTCAATGTTGTTGTCTGCCTGCAGCCTTGCGAGGGTTAACACGTTTAAATGTCATCTCCCAGTCCACGTGATGGAAGCAGTCTTGGAGTGTGGAGTCAGCTTGCCACATGCCTCGGACCAGCGTTGGACAGACCTCAGCGTGGGAGCTTCTTGTTTTAGTTTCTGTCTGTAGGCAGGGATCAACAAAATGGAGTCGTGGTCAGCTTTTCCGGTCGGAAGCGGGGGCGGGGCAGGGCCTTATATGTCGCTTTTCGCGGAAGTTAGAGTAACAATGATCCAGGGTCTTTCCACCCCTGGTTGCGCAATCGATATGCTGATAAAATTTAGGGAGTCTTGTTTTCAGATTAGCCTTGTTAAAATCCCCAGCTACAATGAATGCAGCCTCCGGATAAATCGTTTCCAGTTTGCAGAGAGTTAAATAAAGTTCGTTCAGAGCTATCGATGTGTCTGCTTGGGGGGATATATACGGCTGTGATTATAATCGAAGAGAATTCTCTTGGTAGATAATGCGGTCTACATTTGATTGTGAGGAATTCTAAATCAGGTGAACAGAAGGATTTGAGTTCCTGTATGTTTCTTTCATCACACCATGTCACGTTGGCCATAAGGCATACGCCCCCGCCCGTCTTCTTACCAGAAAGATGTTTGTTTCTGTCGGCGCGATGCGTGGAGAAACCCGCTGGCTGCACCGCTTCGGATTGCGTCTCTCCAGTTAGCCATGTTTCCGTGAAGCAGAGAACGTTACAGTCTCTGATGTCCCTCTGGAATGCTACCCTTGCTCGGATTTCATCAACCTTGTTGTCAAGAGACTGGACATTGGCAAGAAGAATGCTAGGGAGTGGTGCACGATGTGCCCGTCTCCGGAGTCTGACCAGAAGACCGCTTCGTTTCCCTCTTTTTCTGAGTCGTTTTTTTTTTTGGTCGCTGCATGTGATCCACTCCGTTACACTGGTTGTACGGCAGAACACAGGATCCGCATCGCGAAAAACATATTCTTGGTCGTACTGATGGTGAGTTGACGCTGATCTTATATTCAGTAGTTCTTCTCGGCTGTATGTAATGAAACCTAAGATGACCTGGGGTACTAGTGTAAGAAATAACACGTAAAAAAACAAAAAACTGCATAGTTTCCTAGGAACGCGAAGCGAGGCGGCCATCTCTGTCGGCGCCGGAAGTACAACATAGCAAGGCAGCAACACATGACAACACAATATATATCACGCAAGGCAGCCACAACTGTCAGTAAGAGTGACCATGATAGAGCCTTTGAATGAAAAGATTGAGATAAAACTGTTCAATTTGAGTGTTTGTTGCAGCTCGTTCCAGTCGCTAGCTGCAGTGAACTGAAAAGACAAGCGACTCAGGGATGTGTGTACTTTGGGGACCTTTAACAGAATGTGACTGGCCGAACTGGTGTTGTATGTGAAGAATGAGGACTGCAGTAAATATCTCAGATAGGGGGGAGTGAGGCCTAAGAGGGATTTATAAATTAGCATCAACCAGTGGGTCTTGCGACAGGTATACAGAGATGACCCATTTACAGAGGAGTGTAGACTGCAGTGATGTGTTCTTTAAGGAGCATTGGTGGTAAATCTGATGGCCAAATGATAAAACACATCTAGAAACACATCTAGCCGCTCGAGAGCACCCTTACCACTAAAGCTACACTTAAGAAAAATGTAGGTTTCTTAACTAAATATAAAAACATAGTTTTTATTTTTTTAAATGTGTGAAAGCACACATTTGTAATTCCCAAACCCTAAAAGTAATTGGAAAGGTAGATAAACATTTTGTGTGACATTGTGGTTACAATAAAGAATTTAGCCCATCATGCAAATGATTCCTATTAGCAGGATATCAGACTTTTTATAAAAGTAGCCCAGCTACTGTTGTGAAAATCCCTCAACTTGCAATGTATTCAAAGTATTCTAAAGGGTTACATTTCTAACTCAAAACAGCATTTCTTCATCAACATCTTTATGCTTTCGTTAATCTTTCTGTAGCAATTTTGAGCAAATTGCTCAAGGGCCACGGTTGAATCGTTTGTGAGGATGACATTATTGAATGTCTCACCAGCTTTGATCCATGCCTGGGCCTGTAGGACGCAAAGTTTTTGTTTGTCAGACAAATAATTTTGTCAAAACTACAGAACAGTACAAAAAAGGTGAACACACATGGTTAATGTTCTGAGAATAAAATGTTTAAAAAAATCTTACCGAGCCGTGATGCCCGCAGATTACAGATTGCCTTGCCGATCACTCATCATGTTCATTCTTCAGTGAGACAATGGCTTGAATAGTCATTGACTCACTCACGCATTGAAAAGGAACGAGATGGAGTCACAAGCCATGCCAGGCACACCTGTGAGTTCTGGAAATCCACCTGTGACAGGCAGAGTCAACATAGGGTATGAGGCGGGTTGTCAGGTTTTCGGTTCACCCAGAACAACAGGTTCACCCTGACAACAGAACTTGACCAACTGTTCACCAGGCACAGGCACTTCCCGCTGTGGCCGTCTATTTCAGCATCATTTTGTGATTCTCTGAGACAAGCAATGGAGAAATTAAAATGTTTAAATATTTCATGATATTCTTAAGATATGTGTTGACTGAATATAAGTAAGTGTTGTCTGCTAAACAATCATGTTAGGTTCTCCAGAAATAAGTCATTCTAAATACCTGGCTCTATTTACAAATTTGTGAGAATGTCTCACCCCATGTTCAAGAATTGCCTTTTTCTCGCTCACCCCAGGTTACAGCTCCCCCCTACTTTGTGAAATTTCCGCCTGAAGACATACCCAAATCTAACAGCCTGTAGCTCAGGCACAGAACCAAGGATATGCATATTCTTGGTACCATTTGAAAGAAAACAATCTGAAAGTTGTGTACATGTGAATTGAATGTAGGAGAATATAACACAATAGATCTGGTTTAGATAAAACAATGAAAAAAAACACTTTTTTTTTTTTGTATCATCATTTTTAAAATGAACAAGATAAAACAAATATTCAGATAGGATGATGGGGACAATTTCAGTGAAAACTATAAGAGGGCAACAGTACTTGTGCAAAGTTTCAGAATGATAACTTCCAAAATGAGTGTGCTACATGACATTTATCATGAAGTCACCCAGGTGTCCCACACAAGTAGCCCAAATGTAACCAAGTGGCCACATTGGTGAAGGTATACATTTTGAAACAAATAACTATATACAAAATACCAAAACGGTATTCTAACACACAACCCCAAAAAATTGAGAAATAAAATACAAGAAAAATGGAAAAATAAAAAATTCATTCAAAAATATATGAAAAAAATATACAAATATATATATACATGTAATGATATTCTCTGAAAAAAATCATTATTTGATATTTGATAATGTTACCTAAGATCTTCATAAACACATCCAAATCATTATACTTCTGATAGTATTTATGAAATGTATTTATTAAACTGTTAGAATGTTGACATTATAAAGATGTGTCATCGGCCCGAATCGGGGTCTGTTTAGGCTTTTCTAGTGTTAAAAACAAAAACGATCTTTCAAAGGAGAATTAGGCAGATCTAATGCCAAAAAAAGAAATTCACCCATAATTTATTTTATTTATGCAAAAAAGCAGTGCGTAGTTTCTGTAGAAAACTAAACCACTTCATGGATAAAAAGGAACTGAAAACACTATTTAGATTTTAATTTAGTTCAATTACCACTAATCTCTCTCTCTCTCTCTCTCAGGGTCTCCTTATGGTGAGCCAGTGTGTTCTGCTTATGCCACCGGGATGAACCAATACCTGCTGCTGTCCTGCTCCTGGGAAGGTAACCACAACAATAGTAACAGTCACAACAACCACCACAACAACAATACATATAATTATAATAATACTGTTCTTGTAGGTGGGTCTCCCAGGGCTGTGGTGTGGTGGGAGGTGCCTAAAGAAGAGGGGAGGGGCCAAGAAGTGGAGACTTCCAAGATCCTGGTACTTCGTTCTAACTCCACCCAGAATGGACAGGCCTACACCTGTTATGCCAAACACCCACTGGACACACACACCAGGACCTGCAGCCTTGGTAAAGAGCACTGTGAGATTGACATGTATCAGGTTTAACTAACAGTCTAACTGACATGTACTGGGTTTAACTAACAGTCCAATTGACATGTACCAGGTTTAACTAACAGTCTAGAATATATGTACTGGATTTAACTAACAGTTTAATAGACATGTACTGGGTTAAACCAACAGTCTAATAGACATGTACTGTGTTTAACTAACAGTCTAATAAACATGTACTGTGTTTAACTAACAGTCTAAGGAACATGTACTGTGTTTAACTAAGTCTAATAGACATGTAATTAAAAACATTTTTTTATTTAACTAGACAAATCAGTTAAGAACAATTTTTTTTTCAATGATGGCCTAGGAACAGTGGGTTAACTGCCTTGTTCAGGGCAGTACGACAGATTTTTTACCTTGTCAGCTCGAGATTCGATCTGCAATCTTTCGGTTATTAGTTCGACGCTCTAACCACTACCACCCCACCTGACACCCCATAACAGGTTTAACTACAACATTGCATGGTGTCTGTATATGAAGACAGAGATTGACTCTCTCTCTCTCTCTACCTGTGTGTGTGTGTTTATTTCTAGAAGTTTCTAGGGCATAACGTGCTTCAAAAGAAGCTAGAGTTCATATTCAACTTATGATGCCCAACCCACTGAACCCGGTTTCTGATCGAACTTGATTGTTTTCCTCCTTCCGGCCTATTCAAACCATGAGAAAGCTAACCATTAACTAGTGTCGCCTGCAGAGTACTTATACTAAGGGAAAACAAACATTTACATTTTTTCAATAATTATTCTCAACATAGAACTAACATATCTTTCAAGTTATGTACACATTATTTCATACTTTTCACAAACGTAATTCATATTAACCAATGTTTTGCTTACATGTGAATAGGCCGAAAGAAGGAAGAGAATCACAACAAATTGGATGCTGCCTTGTTGCCAGGCATCAAGGTGAATATGCACAATATAGGCTATATCTTATGTCAATAAAAAAATACATATTCTGGTGCTCATAAATGTTATGTAGTGCTCTTAACATTTAGTTGGGAGCATTACATGTTTTTTTAAAGCCCTGATACTGGGTAAGCTATATTATTATTACTACTACTACTACTACTACTAGATGCCATTGCCTGCCATTGTACCCTTGAGCAGACACTTAATCCCCCACAACAACAGCTCCCCCACAACTCTCCAAGAGCTGTATATGTCTGTATGTGTGTCTTTCAGAAGGGTTGCGTTGGACCTGCAATTGACCTGTAAAGTTATCTTAATCTTACTACTGTTTGTGTGTGTGTGTGTTTGTGTATGTGCATGTGTGTAGTCCCGGTCAGTAAGCCCTATATTCTGCTGAGTGACGCATCCCCTGCAGAGGGATCTTCGGTGTGGCTGCGCTGCGGCCTGGAGAACGGTACTGGGCCACTTTACTTCCTGTGGGAGCATGAGCCATACAGTGGATTGGTCAACACCGTCTCCCAGGGCAACAGCAGCGTGTTCAACATAACAGAAGTCAACCGTAACCACACAGGCTGGTATCGTTGTGGGGCCCGGAACCAGGTCAACCAGGAACGGTCCGACCGCATCTGGCTAGACATCATCTGTTAGTATACACACTACACACCGAACACTTCACCCTAAACCCTACACACTACCTCTAATGATGAACCCTAACTTCTAACCCATCTGGCTGGACATAATTTGTTAGTATACACACTGAACACTACACCCTAACTCTACACCAGTGGAGGCTGCTGAGGGGAGTAAGGCTCATAATTATAGCTGGAACGGAGTAAATGGAATGGCAAACATATTGAAACCATACGTTTGATGTATTTCAAATCAAATCAAATTGTATTTGTCACATGTACCAAATAACTTAAAGTGAAATGCTTACTTACAAGCCCTTAACCAACAATGCAGTTTTAAGAAAAAATAAATGTTAAGTAAAAAATAAAAGTAACAAATAATTAAACAGCAACAGTAAAATAGCAATGGTAAGGCTATATACAGGGGGTACCGGTACAGAGTAAATGTGTGGGGGCACCGGTTAGTCGAGGTAATTGTGGATAATAAACTCAGCAAAAAAAGAAACGTCCTCTCACTGTCAACTGCATTTATTTTCAGCAAACTTAACATGTGTAAATATTTGTATGAACATAACAAGATTCAACAACTGAGACATAAACTGAACAAGTTCCACAGACATGTGACTAACAGAAATGGAAAAATGTGTCCCTGAACAAAGGGGGGGGGTCAAAATCAAAAGTAACAGTCAGTATCTGGTGTGGCCACCAGCTGCATTAAGTGCTGCAGTGCATCTCCTCCTCAACAACTGGCACCAGATGTTCCAGATCTTGCTGTGAGATGTTACCCCACTCTTCCACCAAGGCACCTGCAAGTTCCCAAACATTTCTGGGAGGAATGGCCCTAGCCCTCACCCTCCGATCCAACAGGTCCCAGACGTGCTCAATGGGATTGAGATCCGGGCTCTTCGCTGGCCATGGCAGAACACTGACATTGCTGTCTTGCATGAAATCACGCACAGAACGAGCAGTATGGCTGGTGACATTGTCATGATGGAGAGTCATGTCAGGATGAGCCTGCAGGAAGGGTACCACATGAGGGAGGAGGATGTCTTCAGTTGAGATTACCTGCAATGACAACAAACTGAGTCCGATGATGCTGTGACACACTGCCCCAGATCATGACGGACCCTCCACCTCCAAATCGATCCCGCTCCAGAGTACAGGCCTCAGGCTAATGCTCATTCCTTCGACGATAAACGTGAATCTGACCATCATCCCTGATGAGACAAAACTGTGACTTGTCAGTGAAGATTTTTGTCAGTCCTGTCCGGTCCAGCAACGGTGGGTTTGTGCCCATAGGCGACGTTGTTGACCTGCCTTACAACAGGCCTACAAGCCCTCAGGCCAGCCTCTCTCAGTCTATTGCGGACAGTCTGAGCACTGATGTAGGGATTGTGCGTTCCTGGTGTAACTCAGGCAGTTGTTGTTTCCATCCTTTTCCTGTCCCCAGGTGTGATGTTCAGATGTACCGATCCTGTGCAGGTGTTGTTACACATGGCCTGCCACTGCGACGACGATCAGCTGTCCATCCTGCCTCCCTGTAGCTCTGTTTTAGGCATCTCATAGTACGGACATTGCAATGTATTGCCCTGGCCACATCTGCAGTCCTCATTCCTCCTTGTAGCATGCCTAAGGCACGTTCACACAGATGAGCAGGGACCCTGGGCATTTTTCTTTTGGTGTTTTTCAGAGTCAGTAGAAAGGCATCTTTAGTGTCCTAAGTTTTCATAACTGTGACTTTAATTGCCTACCGTCTGTAAGCTGTTAGTGTCTTAACGACCGTTCCACAGGTGCATGTTCACTAATTGTTTATGGTTCATTGAACAAGCATGGGAAACAGTGTTTCAACCCTTTACTATAAAAGATCTGTGAAGTTATTTAGATTTGTATTAATTATCTTTCAAAGACAGGGTCCTGAAAAGGGGATGTTTATGTTAATGTACACTACCGGTCAAAAGTTTTAGAACACCTACTCATTCAAGGGCTTTTCTTTATTTTTACTATTTTCTACTTTGTAGAATAATAGTGAAGAGATCAAAACTATGAAATAACACATATGGAATCATGTAGTAACCAAAAAGTGTTAAACAAATCAAAATATATTTTATATTTGAGATTCTTCAAGTAGCCACCCTTTGCCTTGATGACAGCTTTGCACACTATTGGCATTCTCTCAACCAGCTTCATGAGGTAGTCACCTGGAGTGCATTTCAATTTACAGGTGTGCCTTCTTAAAAGTTCATTTGGGGAATTTCTTTCCTTCTTAATGTGTTTGAGCCAATCAGTTGTGTTGTGACAAGGTATGCGGGGTATAAAGAAGATAGACCTATTTGGTAAAAGCATATTTTGTCAAGAACAGCTCAAATTAGCAAAGAGAAGTGACATCATTACTTTAAGACATTAAGGTCAGTCAATACAAAACATTTCAAGAACTTTGAAAGTTTTTCAAGTGCAGTCGCAAAAACCATCAAGTGTTATGATGAAACTCTGAGTTGTCAGTGCAATGGCTGGTCTGGAGTTCATCTGAAATGAACTATTATTTTTCACATGAAAAGAAAACTAATGTCATGCTTTTTCACCAAAAAAATCGATGTACATAGATAAATGAGATGATTACCTTCAAGTAGATCGTTTTTCTTTTCATTTACCTCATACACTCTTGCTCATGTGGGTAGCTACGTCTTGAGATTTGATTGACGGAATAATCCAGCCAATGGTTAGGCAGCTGTGGTTTAGGGGAGGGAACTGATTAGTCAGAAGTAATATGTCCTGCGCCCTTAGCTGTACAAATTATTTTTTTAAACTTGCAAATCTCTTTCTACAAACTCACAAAACTTAAGACAAGTTTCCGAATCTCTTGGTAAAGTGACAACAGTGACAGAGCTCCGTGCGCCCACAGATTCAAAATCTGCAAGTGTATTTTTGATTCACTGCAGAATAGTCATACTCATGAACTGACTTGTAATAATTTGAAACATACAATATACTTGCAAGTGAAGCCGCTCAATAACTACATCATACCAGTCTTCCAACAGATTCCCATTCAGAGCAACACACAGAAGCATCCAGGGTCGATGCCCTGCTCAAGGGCATGTTGACCGAGCTACATCCAGGCCTAAAAACATGAACCCAAACCCTCCAAGATCCCCCCCCACAGTTCCCCAATAGCTGTCCCTCAACCATTCGAGACCCCTCCCACATCCCACCCCAGGAAGAAAAAATGTAATAAAAAATACAATTAATTCCATTCTCCACCCCCAAGAACCCCCCCAATGCACTAACAACCAAGAGAATGAAGTATGGAGAAAAAAGGAAAAGACAGAAGAAAACAGAAAACAACAATGCAAAAAAGAATAATAATAATAATAAAAAATGTAAAACAACGGACATCAAGGACAACTAAAATCATAACAGCAAAGCCAACTGTATATGTTTGTGTGCATGTCGGGCACTATTACATGTATGTGTGTGTTCTTGTATGTATTTATTTGAATGAGATTGTGTGTATATGCATGTGTACAAACACCTGCACGGTAACAGCCTCAGGCAAACCCGGAATTAGTTGTAAAAACACTGCCACTTAGTGTCATTCAAATGTACTTTTTATTATGATTTATTTGGACTTTTTTTATTTAATTTTAATTTTTTTACTTTTATATTTGACCATCATTCTATCTCTCACACAGCAACTTCACTCCCACTTGTCTCCAATTCCACATACCAACCCTCAGCTTTCCTCAGCCCATCCCATCTATCTCTGCTGGCCACCCACTTCGGGTTTCTATGCAACACATATCTTTCAACTATACTGTGATGTTTAATGTACAATTACAATCAATCTAATCGAATTGAATCCACAGATTGCGAGTTGAAGATAAATACTTTTACTAAGAGTATTAGTATATTAGTAATTGACTGACCCGGTCTCTCCAGATCTCCTAACAATACTATTTCTAGGGTCAATTTTAGATGAATGCTATGCATTTTCAGCCATTCCTAAATCTGAGACCAGAAACAGGCTACCTGAGGGCAATACCAAAATAAATGGTCTATTGATTCTGCATCCTCACAACAAAATCTGCAGAGCTTCGATGATTTTATGCCCCAAATATTCAACATTTTGTTGGTGGCAAGAATTCTATATAATAATTTTAGCTGAAAAGCACAGTCTTGAATCTTGCCTTGTTTTATACATCAACTCATACACTCTACCCTGTACCATGGAATCAGTACATCAAAAATAGTTTTTTTGCAATCTTTATGGCACAGTTGTCAACATCCTGGTCCTCAAATGAAACTGGTTTACTTTCCTATTTATGCTATTTTTATTCCTCCGCCAGTTTTGATCCTTTATATTGGGCAAACAGACCAGTTCCCTACCTCCTCGCGCTGCCACCCGCCTCCTCCATTTTTTGGGGGCAATGCTGTAATCAATTGGTTGTACTCTTGGATTGAGCAGACCTTTCCGTACAATTCTAATAACTCCATGAACGACATAACTCTACTATTCCAATTTACAATATCATTTATGAACAAAATACCCTTTTCAAACATCTTTCCCATAAATACAGGTATTTTTTATCAACCAGCACATTTGAGTTCAGCCATAATATTTGTTGTAATATTTGTTCAATCTTTTCAGGGGGATGCAATTGAAATTGTAGCCATGCAATGCTTGTTTGAAAAAGAGAGATGCTTTGAAAAAAGTATTATTTTCAATTAATCGAAAATGAGACATGGCAATCTGCACAAAGGAAAAATGGCCATTTTTAAACAATGGATGAGAATTTCTTAGTAATCTACTTGAGAACTATTTTGGGTTCAAATAAAACTCTTGAATGAGTGAAGCTTTTAGAGAGAGGTTTAGTGCTTTTATATTTAAAAATCTCAACCCACCCAATTCATATTCATTGTATATATAGGCACATTTTATTTTGTTTGGTTTAGCGTCCCAGATAAAGCAAAATATTTTTTGCTCATATGATTTGTAAAAAGAATCATCAGGAGTAGGCAGCGCCATAAGTAACTGCGTAAACTGAGATATGACTAAGGATTTAATCAGGGCAAATTTTCCATAAACAGACAGGTATTTACCTCTCTATGGTTGCAGGATCTTGTCTATTTTTACAAGTTTTCTATTTAAATTCATTGTGGAGAGATAATGTATATCTTTTCTGATAAAAATACTGAGTATATCTACTTCACCATCAGCTCATTTTATAGGTAAACTGCAGGGTAATGTAAAAGTTGTATTTTTTAAGGATCCAGTACCTAAAATTGTACACTTATCATAATTAGGTCCAGAGAGGTCCAGAGAGTACAGAAAAGTTATCTACATCTTTGCGTACTTAATATAAAACTTGAGTCATTTGTTTTTAACCTTTGTTAAACCTTTTTTAACCTTTGTTTTACCCTTTTTCTCCCCAATTTCGTAGTATCCAATTATTAGTAGTTACTATGGTGTCTCATAGTGGCTACATCTCCTGTACGGGCTCAGGAGAGACGAAGTCATGCGTCCACCGAAACACAACCAAACCAAGCCGCACTGCTTCTTAACACAGCGTGCACCCAACCTGGAAGCCAGCCGCACCGTGCACCTGGCGGCCTTGGTTAGCGTGCACTGCGCCCAGCCCGCCACAGGAGTCGCTGGTGCGTGATGAGACAAGGACATCCCTACGGGCCAAACCATCCCTAACCCGGACGACGCAAGGCTGCGTCGACCAACAGACCTCCCAGTCGCGGCCAGAGCCTGGGCGCGAACCCAGGGTCTCTGGTGGCACAGCTAGCGCTGCGATGCAGTACCCTAGACCACTGCGCCACTTTTTAAATAATATTTGGAAAGAATTCCTTACCATAATCTTCATTCAGTGGGAAAGGATGAAATGGAAAAGAGAACATCTGCGTAAAATAATTAGCTTCCTCTTTTGAAATATAATTCAGAGAATCATAGAAGTCTCCGTCTTCAGTAATGAGTTTCTGCAAGTTCTTTTTGTTAGCGTCCCTGTATTGGAGATTCAGGGAGAATTTTGTGCATTTTTCTCCATATTCCATCCAGGTTTGCTTTATTTTTGTAATAGATTACATTAGATTGTTCTAGAATAAGTTCCTCAATTTTTGGGGTTTTTTCTTCTAATTTGTTTTGTATCTCTGTAGTATCATGTTTATTGCTATCTACCTGTACTATTAGTTAACGGATTTCCCTTGTTAGTCTTGTCTCTTTAGCCAGAAACGGCTTTTCTGTTATTGATTAATAATAAAGTGAATGACCCCTGAAGGTACATTTAAAGGTATCACAAACAATAAGGGGATTTGCTCAACCTATATTATAAAAAAAATTAAGGAAAAATTAAGTTATCAATTATTTTGTTTTAGATAAAATAAGTTGTCCTCCAGTAAACTTTGATTATATTTCCAATATCCCTGTCCACATGGAAAATGTACAAGAGTTATGTGAATGCCAATTAGATGATGATCTGATCGCATTCAGTCTCCTATTAAAACCTTTTTAACCTCTTACGGCTATAGAGACGCTAGCGTCTCTCCTGGCCAATAGCCTGCGGAAATGCGTAGCCCCAAATTCAAATAGTACGAGATAAAACTCAAACTTTCATTAAATCACACATACAGGGTACTCAATTAAAGCTACACTCGTTGTGAATCGAGCCAACATGTCAGATTTTAAAAATGCTTTTCGGCGAAAGCATGAGAAGCTATTATCTGATAGCATGCACCCCCCCCGAAACACCTGAACGAGACGTAAACAAAAGAATTAGCGTAGCCGGCGCTACACAAAATGCAGAAATAAAATATAAAACATGCATTACCTTTGACGAGCTTCTTTGTTGGCACTCCAATATGTCCCATAAACATCACAATTGGTTCTTTTTTTCGATTAATTCCGTCCATGTATACCCAAAATGTCCATTTATAAAGCCCGTCTGATCCAGAAAAAAACAGCTTTCCAAAACGCAACGTCATTTTTTAAATAAAAAAAGTTGCCTATAAACTTTGCCAAAATACTTCAAACTACTTTTGTAATCCAACTTTAGGTATTTGTAAACGTTAATGATCGATCAAATTGATGACGGGGAGATCTGTATTCAATAGCAGCAAGTCAAGAAATCATGGACGATTTTCACTCTTTCATAACTTTCCACCGTGTACCCTCTGACAGGAAGTGCCTATTCTTCATTTCACCAAAGATTAACTTCAACCCAATTCCCAAGACTGGCGACATCGTGTGGAAGCTGTAGGAACTGTAAACTGGGCGCTATCTAATTTCCCTTGCCATAGACAATACAGGGAACTGGCGGAGGCATATATATTTCTTTTTTGTGAACAGTTTTTCCTTGGGGTTTTGCCTGCTACACAAGTTCTGTTATAGTCACAGACATTATTTAACCAGTTTTATAAACTTCAGAGTGTTTTCTATCCACACATACTAATCATATGCATATACTATATTCCTGGCATGAGTAGCAGGACGTTGAAATTTTGCACGCTTTTTATCAAAAAGTTGAAAAAAGTGACCCTAACCTCTAAGAGGTTTTAACCTTTGATGCAAGAGAGAAAGAGACAAGAAAGTAGTCAAGACGACTAGCTTGATTAAGTCTCCTCCATGTATATCTCACTAGATCGAGGTTTTTTAGTCTCCAAATATCCACTATTTCTAATGTGTCCATAATATTTGTGATTTCCTTAAGGTCCATTGAGGTACTTAACACTGTGTTATAGTCTCCTACCATAATGATTAGATCATTTGTTGCCTGTAAGTTCAATAAATTTGTATAAATGTTTTCAAAGAAGTGTGTATCATCCTTGTTTGGACCAAATAAATTAATGAGCTAAATCTCTTTTTCATCCACTTTCATATTCAAAAGGATCCACCTTTCTTGCGAATCATTCCTTACTATTTGCACATTCAGATCAACATTTTTGTTAATTAATATCATCACACCCTTTGATTTCCTTTGTCCATGACAGAAATGTATTTCACCACCCCATTCCCTTTCTCTTTTCCACGCAAGTGGGTTTCCTGTAAACAGTTTGTTATATTCCTTTTCTTTTAGCCATGTAAAGACGGATATTCTTTTTTTATAATCTGCTAACCATTACAATTATAACTGGCTATACCACTTACCGTCACCCCTTACCATAACTAGATACTATTCTCAGTCTAAATTGACCATAGTTAGTGCTTGTAAAGTCACTGTCATCAGAGGTATTATGAAGGTCAAAACTAGAGCTTTCAAATGTCTGATATTTAGAATTCAATAAATAGGTTATAGCAATATTTGTTTTATTCCCTTGCCTGTTTGCCTGTGAGCCAAAGCCACAGATGTTAGAAAATTGAGACAAGATATTATGTGTGTAGCAAATCTGAGTAGGTTGATGTGTATGATATTGAATGTGATATAGTGAGAGTGTGTACGATGTCTGTATAAGAGTAAGATGATCAAATCAAATCAAATTGATTTATATAGCCCTTCGTACATCAGCTGATATCTCAAAGTGCTGTACAGAAACCCAGCCTAAAACCCCAAACAGCAAGCAATGCAGGTGTAGAAGCACGGTGGCTAGGAAAAACTCCCTAGAAAGCCCAAAACCTAGGAAGAAACCTAGAGAGGAACCAGGCTATGTGGGGTGGCCAGTCCTCTTCTGGCTGTGCCAGGTGGAGATTATAACAGAACATGGCCAAGATGTTCAAATGTTCATAAATGACCAGCATGGTCGAATAATAATAAGGCAGAACAGTTGAAACTGGAGCAGCAGCACGGTCAGGTGGACTGGGGACAGCAAGGAGTCATCATGTCAGGTAGTCCTGGGGCATGGTCCTAGGGCTCAGGTCCTCCGAGAGAGAGAAAGAAAGAGAGAATTAGAGAGAGAGCATATGTGCGGTGGCCAGTCCGCATAGCAGTGAAAGTTAACATTATGTTTTCAAATAACATCCCCAAGAGGTAAAATATATAGTGAAAACAATAGTGGTCCTAAAACAGAACCTTGAGGAACACCAAAATTTACAGTTGATTTGTCAGAGGACAAACCATTCACAGAGACAAACTGATATCTTTCCGACAGATAAGATCTAAACCCGGCCAGAACTAGTAGAGGCCAGAACCGTGTAGACCAATTTGGGTTTCCAATCTCTCCAAAAGAATGTGGTGATCGATGGTATCAACAGCAGCACTAAGGTCTAGGAGCACGAGGACAGATGCAGAGCCTCGGTCCGATGCCATTAAAATGTCATTTACCACCTTCACAAGTGCCGTCTCAGTGCTATGATGGGGTCTAAAACCAGACTGAAGCATTTCGTATATATTGTTTGTCTTCAGGAAGGCAGTAAGTTGCTGCGCAACAGCCTTTTCAAAAAAATTTGAGAGGAATGGAAGATTCGATATAGGCCGATAGTTTTTTATATTCTTTCAGTAGTTTAGTTGGAATAGGGTCCAGTATGCAGCTTGAAGGTTTAGAGGCCATGATTATTTTCATCATTGTGTCAAGAGATATAGTACTAAAACACTTGAGCGTCTCTCTTGATCCAAGGTCCTGGGAGAGTTGTGCAGACTCGGGACAACTGAGCTTTGAAGGAATACGCAGATTTAAAGAGGAGTCCGTAATTTGCTTTCTAATAATTATAATCTTTTCCTCAAAGAAGTTCATGAATTTATCACTGCTAAAGTGAAAGTCATCCTCTCTTGGGAAATGCTGCTTTTTAGTTAGCTTTGCGACAGTATCAAAAAGGAATTTCGGATTTCGGACAATAATCTGTGATGTCCAAATAAATAATAACTCTGCCAATTTGCATGGTTGAGTGTCTATGTGTGTGACATGTAGTGCGTATAGCCTTGATATTCATGATGATAATTGTAATCCATATCGTATCACCAACATAGTTGCATCATAATAACTTTAACATAATTGAAAAACACATCCCAGCATTTCCATAGCAATTGACGTTTCACATGATCATGAAAGAGACCTTGCATTACTCTAGAGACGGCTTCACTACAGTACAAATGTATCCCGTACAATATGTTATTATTCCCCAATGCCTCTATTCTGATATCTTCCCCTTGCTTGTTGTAAACATATATAAACTTGTAGACAAATACATCAAAAAGATAGACAAACAATAAACACATTAAATTATAAAACAATTCTCGACAATAGAGAGAGAGGGAGAGAAGAGAAGAGAAGAGAAGAGAAAAGAGAAAAAGAGAGAGTGAGAGAGGAGAGCGAGATCAGGTGTGTGTATGTGTATGTATTAGTACATGTGTCAGCAAGCATGTAATTGAGTACGTGTGTTCATATCCACTTCATAATGTTCAGATATTTTAAACAGTTCCCATACCTTCTTTTTTTCATAACCTGAAGTCCCTGTAGAATTTAATACAGCCACGGTGTTATGGAGCTGTCTCGGAACAGCTGTCCATCTATAAAGAGTTTCTCCACAATGATAAAGGCACGCCTACCATCCGTCCTTTGTTGACTTTGTACCGGATATAGTCTCTTACAACGTTTGTTTATCTCCCTTGGAAATTGGTCATTGAGACCGTGAAGCTCCCTTCCTCTGCTTTTAATCAGCTCCTTTTGTTGGTAGTGTTCAAATTTTGCAGATGATCGTCGGGGACGAATGATTTTCACGCATGCTACGACATTGTATGTCTAGTAGCGACTCCTTCATCACCCTGTTATCCCTGAGTAGACAATCCATGTGGGAATCGTGGATTTTTACCTTGACTGTGAGTGTCTTGTTTTCTCTTTGGAGCGTGAGAATTTCACTTCAAGTTCCACTTTGTGACTGTTAAATCTTTCGCACAATCATGATACTAGCTTGTCATATTAAATTACACATTTGAGAACCGTAATTGCAACCACAAATCTCAATGTACGACCACTAAATTCTAATTACAAACTTGCGTAGTTCTGTCATCATTATAATGCTATAGATCTTCATCATCTGTTAGTATTAACACTACACAACGCCTCTCTCCTAATTGACCGAAAAAGTTGGTGTGTGTGCATTGATATGTAGACTACGTGTGCCTTTTGAAAAAATGTATGTAGTTCTGTCCTTGAGCTGTTCTTGTCTATTGATGTTCTGTATTGTGTCATTCTGTATTATGTTTCATGTTTTGTGTGGACCCCAGGAAGAGTAGCTGCTGCTTTTGCAACATCTAATGAGGATCATAATAAAATACCAAAATACCAAATACCCTAACAAATAGATATTTTTTATTATTATAATAATTTATTTAACCTTTATTTAGCTAGGCAAGTCAGTTAACAACAAATTCTTATTTACAATGACGGCCTACTCAATGAACAATGAACCTAACATTAACGTAATGTGTGTGTGCAACGTAGTGTGTGTGTGTAACATGTAGTGTGTGCATAACATAGTGTGTGTGTATAATGTGTTTGTGTATAAAGTAGTGTTTGTGTTACATATTGTGTTTCTATGTAACATAGTGTGTGTAAGGTTGTGTGCGTTATGTTGTGTGTGTGTTTAATATAGTGTGTGTGTGTCCTCTCCCCAGTCGGTCCTGATATTCCCCAGATAGATGTGACTCCCTACAGTATGACAGACAGAGGATACTCTGCTCAGGAGAGACAGACGGTCTCTCTGCTCTGCCAGGCCCAATCCAACCCGCCCAGTCAATATGTCTGGTTCTACAACAACAGGTATGCCTTAACACACACATACAAACACACACACACACACTCAATCCTTAATCATTATATGTTATAATTATTTGTTTGTTTTGTTTTCAAAATGCACATTTCACTTGCACATTTTTGGCTAGGGTCAATTCAGTTCCACCACAATAACCGACACCTGATGTCGGAGATGTAACTGCATTGGAGCTGTCACATCAGGCTTCTGGCGTTATACAGTGAGGTTCAAAAGTATTTGGACACTTTTTGTTGTTTTGTATTTCAAATGTTACAACAACTATGCGGTTAAAGTGCAGACTGTCAGCTTTAATAATGAGGGTATTTTCATGCTAATAGTTTGAACTGTTTACAAATTACAGAACTAATTGGACATAGTCCCACACCTTTTTAGGGGACCAAAAGTATTTGGACAAATTCACTTATATTTGTTTATTTGTATTTTATTTAACCTTTATTTTAATAGGAAAGGCCTATTGAGACCCAGAGTCTCTTTTTCAATGGAGACCTGGCCAAGAAGGCAGCAACAATCAATACATTACAGAATTAAAACACACAACAATACAATACAACATGATCCCGCATAAAACAAGCATTTACACTCCTCTGTAACAGAGTCACCATTCAACATTTTAAATTAATTCAGTGGCACTAACATATCTAGATTGTAGACTATTCCATGCCTCTGGTGCAGAAGACGAGAAGGCAGTCTTGCCTAATACTGTAAATGTCCTGGGGACTTTAAGCAGTTTAAGTCGGAAGTTTACATACACCTTAGCCAAATACATTTCAACTCAGTTTATCACAATTCCTGACATTTAATCCTAGTAAACATTCCCTGTTTTAGGTCAGATAGGATCACCACTTCATTTTAAGAATGTGGAATGTCAGAATAATAGTAGAGAGAATGATTTATTTCAGTTTTTATTTCTTTCATCACATTCCCAGTGGGTCAGAAGTTTACATACACTCAATTAGTATTTGGTAGCATTGCCTTTAAATTGTTTAACTTGGGTCAAATGTTTTGGGTAGTCTTCCACAAGCTTCCCACAATAAGTTGAGTGAATTTTGGCCTATTCCTCCTGGCAGTGCTGATGTAACTGAGTCAGGTTTGTAGGCCTCTTTGTTCGCACACACTTTTTCAGTTCTGCCAACACATTTTCTATAGGATTGAGGTCAGGGCTTTGTGATGGCACTCCAATACCTTGACGTTGTTGTCCTTAAACCATTTTGCCACAAATTTGGAAGTATGTTTGGGGTCATTGTCCATTTGGAAGACCCATTTGGGACCAAGCTTTAACTTCCTGACTGATGTCTTGAGATGTTGCTTCAATAGATCCACATATTTTCCTACCTCATGATGTACACCAGTCCCTCCTGCAGCAAAGCACCCCCACAACATGATGCTGCCCCCCTGTGCTTCACGGTTGGGATGGTGTTCTTCGGCTTGCCAGCGTCCCCTTTTTCCTCCAAACATAACAATGGTAATTATGGCCAAACAGTTATATTTTTGTTTCATCAAACCAGAGGACATTTCTCCAAAAAGTACGATCTTTCTCCCCATGTGCAGTTGCAAACCATAGTCTGGCTTTTTTATGGCAGTTTTGGAGCAGTGGCTTCTTTCTTGCTAAATTGTCTTTCAGGTTATGTTGATATAGGACTTGTTTTACTGTGGATCTAGATACTATTGTACCTGTTTCCTCCAGCATCTTCACAAGGTCCTTTGCTGTTGTTCTGGGATTGATTTGCACTTTTTGCACCAAAGTACGTTTAGCTCTAGGAGACGGAACGCATCTCCTTCCTGAGCGGTATGACAGCTTTGTGGTCCCATAGTGTTTATACTTGCGTACTATGGTTTGTACAGATGAACGTGGTACCTTCAGGCATTTGGAAATTGCTCCCAAGGATGAACCAGACTTGTGGGGGTCTACAATTTTTTCTGTGGATCTGTTTAGACGGTATGCAAATTGGAGTGGGTCTAGGGTTTCTGGGATAATGGTGTTAATGTGAGCCATTACCAACCTTACCTTACCAACCAAGGCCTGAGCTACAGCCAGTTAGATTGGGTATGTAATTTCAGGTGACTTTTTTTTTAAAGGGAGATTCCTTATTAAGAACAAATTCTTATTTACAATGACGGCCTACCCCATCCTAACGACACTGGGCCAATTGTGCACCACATATGGGACTCCCAATCAGAGCCAGATGTGACACGGCCTGGATTCAAACCAGACACTGCAGTGACACCTCTTGCACTGAGATGCAGTGTCTTAGACCACTGCCCCACTCGGGAGCCTTAACAGAACATTGTAGATGAACACATACAAATGTAGTTTTCTGCGCATATAAAGTGAGGTCCAACCCACCATTTGGTACAAGGTGCAATGGTGGGTGAGTGACTTGGCATGTGTAGTAAAGCGCAAGGATGCATGATAAACAGAGTCCAGTCTCTGTAACAACAAGTCACCATAGTCAATTACAGAGAGAAAAGTGGCCTGAACAAGGTTATTTCAAGCCATAAGCGAGAAGGAAGCCTTATTACCAGAATAAAAACTTAATTTCAATTTAAGCTTCCTCACAAGATAATATATATGAACTTTAAAGGACAACTTCTCATCTAACCATATACCTATCAATCACATTATTCATAAAGCCCTTCTTACATCAGCTGATGTCTCAAAGTGCTGTACAGAAACCCAGCCCAAAACCCCAAACAGCAAGGAATGCAGGTGTAGATGCACGGTGGCTAGGAAAAACTACCTAGGAAGGTCAGAACCTAGGAAGGAACCTAGAGAGGAAACAGGCTATGGGGGTGGCCAATCCTCTTCTGGCTGTGCTGGGTGGAGATTATAACAGCACATGGCCAAGATGTTCAAATGTTCATAGATGACCATAGAGAGAGAGAGAGAGAGAGAGAGAGAGAATACTTACATTCACACAGGACACTGGATAAGACAGGAGAAATAATCCAGATATAACAGACTGACCATAGCCCCCTGACACATAAACTACTGCAGCATAAATATTGGAGGCTGAGACAGGAGGGGTCGGGAGACAGGGCCAAACAGGTAGGATATAACCCCACCCACTTTGCCAAACACAGCCCCCACACCACGAGAGGGATATCTTCAACCATCAACTTACCATTCTGAGACAAGGCCGAGTATAGCCCACAAAGATCTCCGACACGGCACAACCCGGAAAGTAGAGCATTGCAGTAGTATAACCTAGATGTGACAATTTTTGGACATAAAGTTTCTGATTTTTTACGTAGATGGAAAAAAGCTGTCCTTGAAACAGTCTTTATATGTTTGTCAAAAGAGAGATCAAGGTCCAGAGTAATGCCGAGGTTCCTCAAAGTTTTATTTGAGACGACTGTACAACCATCAAGATTAATTGTCAGATTCAACAGAAGATCTCTTTGTTTCTTGGGACCTAAAACAAGCATCTCTGTTATGTCCGAGTTTAAAAGTAGAACGTTTGCAGCCATGCACTTTCTGAGGCTTCTAGCGAGGGCAATTTTGGGGCTTCACCATGTTTAATTGAAATGTACAGCTATGTGTCATCGACATAGCAGTGAAAGTTAACATTATGTTTCCGAATGACATCACCAAGAGGTAAAATGTATAGTGAAAACAATAATGGTCCTATAACAGAACCTTGAGGAACACCAAAATGTATAGTTGATTTGTCAGAGGACAAACCATCCACAGAGACAAACTGACATCTTTCTGACAGATAAGATCTAAAACCAGGCCAGAACTTGTCCGTGTACACCAATTTGTGGTTCCAATCTCTCCAAAAGAATTTGGTGCTCGATGGTATCAAAAGCAGCACTAAGGTCTAGGAGCACGAGAACCGATGCAGAGCTTCGGTCTGACGCCTATAAAAGGTCATTTACCACCTTCCCAACTGCAGTCTCAGTGCTATAATGGGGTCTAAAACCAGACTGAAGCATTTCGTATAAATTGTTTGTCTTCAGGAAGGCAGTGAGTTGCCGTGCAACAGCTTTTTTTTAAATGGGAGGAATGGGAGATTCGATATAGGCCAATAGTTTTTTATATTTTCTGGATCAAGGTTTAGCTTTTTCAATCGAGGCTTTATTACTGCTACTTTTAGTGAGTTTGGTACACATCCGGTGGATAGAGAGGCGTTTATTATGTTCAACATAGGAGGGCCAAACACAGGAAGCAGCTTTTTCAGTAGTTTAGTTGGAATAGGGTCCAGCATACATATTGAAGGTTTAGAGGCCATGATTATTTTCATCAATGTGTCAATAGATATAGTATTAAAAATCTTGAGTGTCTCCCTTGATCCTAGGTCCTGGCAGAATTGTGCAGACTCAGGACAACTGAACTTTGGAGGAATATGCAGATTTAAAGAGTAGTCCATAATTTGCTTTCTAATGATCATGATTTTTTCCTCAAAGAAGTTCATGAATTTATCACTGCTGAAGTGAAAGCCATCCTCTTTTGGGGAATGTTGCTTTTTAGTTAGCTTTGCGGCACTATCAAAAATAAATGTAGGATTGTTCATATTTTCCTCAATTAAATAACTACATATTTGTAGGATGACAACTTTTTCAATGGACAAGCCACCAGATGTGACAATGCAAACCTTCTCTGGCTGAGTGTGAGATCTGGTAAAGGTCATGAATTTTGTTTTTTGTACATTCAAAACCAGTTTGAGGGGAGGCCTGCACTGACTGAAAAGCATTGTGATGCTGGTCATTTGAACATCTTGGTAATATTCTGTTATAATCTCCACCCGGCACAGCCAGAAGAGGACTGGCCACCCGTCATAGCCTGGTTCATCTCTAGGTTTCTTCTTAGGTTTTGGCCTTTCTGGGGAGTTTTTCCTAGCCACTGTGCTTCTACACCTGCATTGCTTGCTGTTCGGGGTTTTAGGCTGGGTTTCTGTACAGCACTTTGAGATATCAGCTGATGTACGAAGGGCTATATAAATACATTTGATTTGATTTGATGATTGTGGAGCTCTTCAACAGCCTGAACCAGAGAAGGAGCACATGAATATATGACTGTATCATCTGCATGTAGATGCAACTTTGCTTGTTGCATCCCATTTCCCAAATCATTAATACAAATTGAGAAAACACAGGAGCTAAAATAGAACCCTGGAGCACACCTCTATTAATCTCTAGAAAGCTAGACCAGCGATTGTCAGTATATACACTTGTGTTTTGTGTTTTGTCAGAAAAATAGTTCCCAAACCAATTTACCTCCCCTTCATTGAGACCAGTGTTACTGAGTCGAGCTATTAAAAATGCATGGTCAACTGAATCAAATGCCTTTGATAAATCAACAAACAGAGCACTTGCTTTTTATCAAGTGCTTTTATGATGTCATTTGCCACTGCTATAGCTACAGTTCGTACTTGTATTTATTATGGATCCCAAGGCAGCAGCTACTCTTCCTGGGGTCCGTCAAAATTGAGGCAGTTATACAATTTTAAAAACAGATTTCACAACACATTAAGTGTGTGCCCTCAGGCCCCTACTCCACTACCACATATCTACATCACAAAATCCATGTGTATGTGTGTATAGTGTATGTGTTATCATGTGTTGTATGCATGTGTCTGTGCCTATGTTTTTGCTTCCCAGTCCCTGCTGTTCCAAAAGATGTATTTTTATCTGTTTTTTAAATCTGAATCGACTGCTTGCATCAGTTATCTGATGTGGAATAGAGTTCCATGTAGTAATGGATCTATGTAATACTGTGCGCCTCCCATAGTCTGTTCTGTACTTGGGGACTGTGAAGAGACCTCTGGTGTCATGTCTTGTGGGGTATGCATGGGTGTCTGAGCTTTTAAACAGACAGCTCGGTGCTTTCAACATGTCAATACCTCTCACAAATTCAAGCAGTGATAAAGCCAATCTCTCCTCCACTTTGAACCAGGAGATTGACATGCGTATTATTCATGTTTGCTCTCTGTGTACATCCAAGGGCCAGCCGTGCTGCCCTGTTCTGAGCCAATTGCAAGATGTTTTATATATTGGTTATAATCTCAGCCAGGTGTTGTATATATGTGATTCACCACCTGGATTCGGTCTTATGTAGCAACATTTGAAATTGTATTTTTTACATTGGATAAAAGTAGAGACTCAGAGCTAAAAAATGATATATCATACCCTGCATTTGAGGAACAATGGGAAATTAATTCTGCTTTGCAAGTTGATCAACTTGTTAACTCACTTTTGAGAAAATTACCTTTAAATGTTTTGGTATCTAGTGAAGAGCTCTTCTTTGTCTACACCCATTCAGCATCGTTCACACCCTCTTAAGCTTTAGCCCCACCCATCTCGTTTCGCTCTCGGAGCATTCAGATCGCACGCTTGACGCTCTGGCCGATGACATGAAAACAGCCTAACCAGCCTTGCTGGCAACAATTTCATTATGCTTTTTTTGCAGACTTATTTTGCAGGCAATATTCAACAGGTGTTGTACACACGTCACGTAACGTTAGCGAACGAGCCAGCCAGCTAACGTTAGCTAGTTAAGAACACAGTGCCAACAATTCCACAGTGATGGGAGCTAACCAACGACGTTCAATGTTAGATAGCTAACTTTAGGATCTAACTAGAAAAGCAAATGGCTCTGGGATACAAATAATAACATCAGCTAGGGAGCCAGCCAGCTAACAATAGCTAGCTAGCTAAAAACACTTTAGCTTAAGACATACAGCTAGCTAGCTAGGTAAACAATGAACCTAGCTAGGTAAACAAAGTGCAAGATCACACACACGTCACACAACGTTAGCTAACGAGCAAGCCAGCTAATATTAGCTAGTTAAACAACAATGAACACAGTGCCAAATCATGTCGTTACTACCCTGCATGAATATGCTGGGAGCTAACCAACCAGGTTAAATGTTAGCTAGCTAACATTAGGCTCCAACTATAAAAGCAACAGGCTCTGAGAAACAAATAATAACGCCAGCTAGGGAGCCAGCCAGCTAAAGTTAGCTAGCCAGCTAACAGTACACTTTGGATTAAAATGAAACTACTTACTGTCAAAATTAAAAATGTTTAATATCTGAAAATGTAGCAAGCTAACTCAAGACTATCTTAACTCTATACATCATTATGTATGATGTACGCGTCTCCCTGTCAGGAATGCCATGCCACAGTTGCCCTTAGTTTGAAGATAGGTGTTTTCTCCATCTATTTAGCTATCATACTTTAATTCCACTGATTTCAAAACTTGATCCTCCAGAATGTGGAGAGCAACACTTACGCAGCTCCAATACACAATACATTTTTATTTAAATCTGTGTTCGACAGGATTACCAACACAGACTGACCAGCTCAAATAGACAGAAGCCTTCTATATGGCAGACCAATCTGAACTCATCTCTCGGCATGTCCAGCCCACTCATTATCTCAGCCAATCATGGCTAGTAGTAAGGTTCCTGACTTTTTCTGTGGCTTAACCAACAAGGCTCCTAATGTAACCATTTTATTCATATTTACAGATGGCATACAAGTTTGTTATTAAGGCACATGAAAGTTCACATGTTCGAGAAGGCATTTATGCCAAAAAAAACACATTTTTAGAAAAATATACATTTTTACGTTCAAACGGCTGTAACGGTTTTCTTCTTGTGAAAGAGAGGCGGACCAATATGCAGCGTGGTTAGTTTTGTACATCTTTAATAAAGATGAAAATACAACAATCTACAAAACAAGAAACATGAAAAAAACGAAACAGTCCTATCTGGTGCCACAAACACAAAGACAGGAACAATCACCCACAAAACCCAACACAAAACAGGCTACCTAAATATGGTTCCCAATCAGAGACAATGACTAACACCTGCCTCTGATTGAGAACCATATCAGGCCAAACATAGAAATAGACAAACCAGACACACAACATAGAATGCCCACCCAGCTCACGTCCTGACCAACACTAAAACAAGAAAAACACACAAGAACGATGGTCAGAACGTGATCTCCTGTGAAGTCGTGACTTGCGACATACGCATTGTTTCCTGAATCGGGTGACATATTGGTTCTAATCCCAGTCATGTGTTTTATATATTTGTTCTAATCCAGCCAGGTGTTTTATATATTGGTTATAATCCCAGCCATGTGTTTTATGTATTTGTCTTTATTAGGGATCCCCATTAGCTGCTGCCACTCTTCCTACGGTCCAAACACCAAAGCACCCACATTACATATACAGTGGGAAGAAAAAGTATGTGAACCCTTTAGAACCACATGGATTTCTGCATAAATTGGTCATAACATTGTATCTGATCTTTATAACAGAAATAGACAAACCCAGTCTGCGTTAAACTAATAACACACAAACAATTATATTTTTTATGTCTTTATTGAACACACCGTGTAAACATTCACAGTTGCAGGTTGGAAAAAGTATATGAATCCCTGGATTTAACAACATGTTGCCCCTCCTTTGGCAGCAATAACCTCTGTAGCTTTTTATTGGTGGTTTGAATTCCAGACAGGTGTTTTTTTGTTGGTTATAATCCAGCCATGTGTTTTATATATTGGTTTTAATCCCAGCCATATGTTCTATAAATTGCTTCTAATCCCAGCCAGGTGTTTTATAAATTGGTTTCAATCCCAGCTAGGTGTTTTATATATTGGTTCTAATCCAGCCAGGTGTTTTATATATTGGTTCTAATCCAGTCAGGTGTTTTATATATTGGTTCTAATCCAGCCAGGTGTTTTATATATTGGTTCTAATCCAGTCAGGTGTTTTATATATTGGTTCTAATCCAGTCAGGTGTTTTATATAATGGTTCTAATCTAGCCAATTGTGTTATGTATTGGTTCTGATCCACCCAGGGGTTTTATATATTGGTTCTAATCCAGCCAGGTGTACACGGGATCCCAGTTCACTATCCCTTGGATTATGCGGCTGAACACAGGTACCTATGCCTGTCTGGCTCAGAACACATACCTCAACACCCGCACTCGCAAGACCATCAGCCTCACCGTCTTCTGTGAGTAACCTCTGACTTCTAAACCCTGAACTCTAACCCTTGACCTTTAACCCAGGATCCCCATCTCTCAAATTTAAATGTGATGCATTTCAAAGTGCTTAAACACATAAAATAATAAAAGATAAAAACTAGGCAAAACAAAATTGTAAAACAAAATTAGACCAAATAAAATAGTAAAACAATAATTAAATACTAACAGTCTATCTGAGATTAACACCAGTATATAAAAATAAGATACACCTATGAAATGGGAGAGTTAATCAAATAGATTGTATGTCTAAAAACACCATACAGTATGTAACAGCACAGCTAAAAAGGTGTTTTTTAAGATCCTTCTTAGTGGCTGAAGGCAGCCTCACCAAACGTTTAAGTTTTGACCTTTGAACAACTAAAAGGCCAGTGCCAGATGATTTGAGAGACCAACTGGGCACGTATATGACCCACCACGTGGATTCAGCCCTTTGTAGCAAAATTTGCAATTGTGTTTTTTACATTGGATAAAAGTAGAGACTCAGGGCTCTAAAATTGTATATTATACAATGTAGTTGAGTAATCATGGAAAAGTAATTCTGCTTTGAAAAGTTGATAAACTAGTAACCCTCACTTTTGAGAAAATCTGGTACACTACCTGCAGAGCTCTTCTTCGTCTACACCCATTCAGCATCATTCACACTCTTAAGCTTTAGCCCCACCCCTTTTTTAAGGATTCACATGTGAGGCCATGTGCAAAATAAAGTGAAAACGATAGTGTAGTAAACAATCCGATTTCAAAACTAAAAGTGGTGAAAGTAGTAGCAAAAAGTAGAAGTAAATATACACTTTACCTTGGCCTATATCCTAATCTGACTTTGGTGCAGGTCATGTTGTTCTTCACATTACCGTCTCTGGTAAACACATACTATATCAAATCAAATCAAAGTTTATTTGTCACATGCAGAGGATAAAGAAGGTGTAAACCATACAAAGAAATGGTTACTTTCACAGTGGAGTCTTTTGTTTAGATAGTTAGCTATCTAGCTAAACAATTAACCATAATGCCTACTCATTCTACCTTGCACCATGCATGAATCTGCAGGTAGCTATATCTAACCAACTAGGTTCAATGTTAGCTAGATAGCTAACATTAGGCTATAACTAGCAATGCAAATGGATTTTTGAGATACAAATAATATTACTACATAGATTATACACATAACATTAGCTAGCGAGCCAGCAAGCCAAATTTCGCATGCTAGTTTACAGTACGCTCTTGCAATGAAAATGACTTTGACTAAATTAGTAACGTATAATATCGGAAAATGTAGTTAGCTAGACTCCTACCCACAGGTGACTTCCGGCGCCGACAGAGATGGCCGCCTCGCTTCGCGTTCCTAGGAAACTATGCAGTTTTTTGTTTTTTTTACATGTTATTTCTTACATTGGTACCCCAGGTCATCTTAGGTTTCAAAACATACAGTCGAGAAGAACTACTGAACATAAGAGCAGCGTCAACTCACCATCAGTACGACCAAGAATATGACTTTCGCGAAGCGGATCCTGTGTTCTGCCTTTCACCCAGGACAACGGAATGGATCCCAGCCGGCGACCCAAAAAAACTTCGACTTCGTAAAAGGGGGAAACAGAGCGGTCTTCTGGTCAGACTCCGGAGACGAGCACATCGTGCACCACTCCCTAGCATTCTTCTCGCCAATGTCCAGTCTCTTGACAACAAGGTTGATGAAATCCGAGCAAGGGTAGCATTCCAGAGGGACATCAGAGACTGTAACGTTCTTTGCTTCACGGAAACATGGCTCACTGGAGAGACGCTATCGGAGTCGGTGCAGCCAGCTGGTTTCTCCACGCATCGCGCCGACAGAAACAAACATCTTTCTGGTAAGAAGAGGGGCGGGGGCATATGCTTCATGGTTAACGTGACGTGGTGTGGCCACAACAACATACAGGAACTCAAGTCCTTCTGTTCACCTGATTTAGAATTCCTCACAATCAAATGTCGACCGCATTATCTACCAAGGGAATTCTCTTTGATTATAATCACAGCCGTATATATTCCCCCCCAAGCAGACACATCGATGGCAACGAACTTTATTTGACTCTTTGCAAACTGGAATCCATATAGCCGGAGGCTGCATTCATTGTAGCTGGGGATTTTAACAAGGCTAATCTGAAAACAAGACTCCCTAAATTGTAACAGCATATCGATTGCGCAACCAGGGCTGGAAAAACCTTGGATCATTGCTATTCGAACTATTCTGACACATATAAGGCCCTGCCCCGCTCTCCTTTCGGAAAAGCTGACCACGACTCCATTTTGTTGATCCCTGCCTACAGACAGAAACTAAAACAAGAAGCTCCCACGCTGAGGTCTGTTCAACGCTGGTCCGACCAATCTGATTCCACACTCCAAGACTGCTTCCATCACGTGGACTGGGATATGTTTCGTATTGCGTCAGACAACAACATTGACGAATACGCTGATTCGGTGAGCGAATTCATTAGAACGTGCGTTGAAGATGTCGTTCCCATAGCAACTATTAAAACATTCCCAAACCAGAAACCGTGGATTGATGGCAGTATTCGCGTGAAACTGAAAGCGCGAACCACTGCTTTTAATCAGGTGAAGGTGACCGGAAACATGACCAAATACAAACAGTGTAACTATTCCCTATGCAAAGGCAATCAAACAAGCTAAGCGTCAGTATAGAGACAAAGTAGAATCTCAATTCAACGGCTCAGACACAAGAGGTATGTGGCAGGGTCTACAGTCAATCACGGATTACAAAAAGAAAACCAGCCCCGTCACGGACCAGGATGTCTTGCTCCCAGGCTAAATAACTTTTTTGCCCGCTTTGAGGACAACACAGTGCCACTGACACGGCCCGCAACTAAAACATGCGGACTCTCCTTCACTGCAGCCGACGTGAGGAAAACATTTAAACGTGTCAACCCTCGCTAGGCTGCAGGCCCAGACGGCATCCCCAGCCGCGCCCTCAGAGCATGCGCAGACCAGCTGGCTGGTGTGTTTACGGACATATTCAATCAATCCCTATCCCAGTCTGTTGTTCCCACATGCTTCAAGAGGGCCACCATTGTTCCTGTTCCCAAGAAAGCGAAGGTAACTGAGCTAAACGACTACCGCCCTGTAGCACTCACTTCCGTCATCATGAAGTGCTTTGAGAGACTAGTCAAGGACCATATCACCTCCACCCTACCTGACACCCTTGACCCACTCCAATTTGCTTACCGCCCAAATAGGTCCACAGGCGATGCAATCTCAACCACACTGCACACTGCCCTAACCCATCTGGACAAGAGGAATACCTATGTGAGAATGCTGTTCATCGACTACAGCTCGGCATTTAACACCATAGTGCCCTCCAAGCTCGTCATCAAGCTCGAGACCCTGGGTCTCGACCCCGCCCTGTGCAACTAGGTACTGGACTTCCTGACGGGCCGGCCCCCAGGTGGTGAGGGTAGGCAACAACATCTCCACCCCGCTGATCCTCAACACTGGGTCCCCACAAGGGTGCGTTCTGAGCCCTCTCCTGTACTCTCTGTTCACCCACGACTGCCACGCACGCCTCCAACTCAATCATCAAGTTTGTGGACGACACAACAGTGGTAGGCTTGATTACCAACAATGACGAGACGGCCTACAGGGAGGAGGTGAGGGCCCTCGGAGTGTGGTGTCAGGAAAATAACCTCACACTCAACGTCAACAAAACTATGGAGATGATTGTGGACTTCAGGAAACAGCAGAGGGAACACCCCCCTATCCACATCGATGGAACGGTAGTGGAGAGGGTAGTACGTTTTAAGTTCCTCGGCATACACATCACAGACAAACTGAATTGGTCCACCCACACAGACAGCATCGTGAAGAAGGCACAGCAGCGCCTCTTCAACCTCAGGAGGCTGAAGAAATTCGGCTTGTCACCAAAAGCACTCACAAACTTCTACAGATGCACAATCGAGAGCATCCTGTCGGGCTGTATCACCGCCTGGTACGGCAACTGCTCCGCCCACAACCGTAAGGCTCTCCAGAGGGTAGTGAGGTCTGCACAACGCATCACCGGGGGCAAACTACCTGCCCTACTACCTGACACCTACACCACCCGATGTCACAGGAAGGCCATAAAGATCATCAAGGACAATAACCACCCGAGCCACTGCCTGTTCACCCCGCTATCATCCAGAAGGCGAGATCAGTACAGGTGCATCAAGCTGGGACCGAGAGACTGAAAAACAGCTTCCATCTCATGGCCATCAGACTGTTAAACAGCCACCACTAACATTGAGTGGCTGCTGCCAACACACTGACTCAACTCCAGCCACTTTAATAATGGCTACCTAATATAATGTTTACATACCCTACATTATTCATCTCATATGTATATGTATATACTGTACTCTATGTCATCTACTGCATCTTTATGTAATACATGTATCACTAGCCACTTTAACTATGCCACTTTGTTTACATACTCATCTCATATGTATATACTGCACTCAATACCATCTACTGTATCTTGCCCATGCCGCTCTGTACCATCACTCATTCATATATCTTTATGTACATATTCTTTATCCCCTTACACTTGTGTCTATAAGGTAGTAGTTTTGGAATTGTTAGCTAGATTACTTGTTGGTTATTACTGCATTGTCGGAACTAGAAGCACAAGCATTTCGCTACACTCGCATTAATATCTGCTAACCATGTGTATGTGACAAATAGAATTTGATTTGATTTGATTTGATTTATACATGGAAAAACGCTTCTCCCTCTCTATCACGGATGCGATGGTTGCCCTTAGTTTCAAGATGTAATCCGGAGATGTCTATGTTATAGACAGAGGCATGCTACATGGCACACCAATCCGAGCTCATCTCTCAGCATGTCCAGCCCGTCCATTATCTCAACCAATCATAGCTAGGGGGTTTCTGTATTTTTCGTGGCTAAACCAACTACAGTAAGGTCGTAATTCAACAATTGTTTTCATATTTAGAGATGGCACACAAGACTGTTATTAAAACACATGAAAGTGAACATGTTCCAAAAGGCATTTCAGACCAAATATTGCATTTTGATATAAATAAAAAAATGAAACATTCAAGTGCCTCTCCTGTGAAGTAGTGACATGCGACATACGCCTAGCTTCTTGAAACGGGTCACATATCTTAACAGCATGCCAGGCAGGTATTCAGGTGCAAGGCCACGTAGTGCTTTCAAAATCAATTCTAAAACGAACAGGCAACCAATGCAGGGACTTTTTTTATGTGTATTGTCTCCTTCTGGTCTTAGCGAGCACACGTGCTGCTGTATTCTGAATTAATTGGAGTTGGCTAATGTTTTTTGGGGAAGACCAGAGAACAGAGCATTGCAGTAGTCAAGCCTGGTAGTGATAAAACAATGCATTAGTCTCTAAGTGTTGGCCCGGCAGAGAAACAGACTTTTGCAATATTTGTAGGGCTTACACAACTTCTGACTACAACCAAACAACTTCTGACCACAACCACACAACTACTGATAACATAACTACTTACCATTCAACTGCTGGCCACAATTACTGGCCACAACCACACAACGTCTAACCACAACCACACTACCGCTGACCACATATAGTCACCACAACCATACAACTATTGACCACAACCATTCACTTCTGAACACAACCACACAACTGAAAACAACTTCTAGTGATCACAACCACACAACTTCTAACCACAACCACATAACTGCTTACCACAATTAGTGACCACAACCACACAACTACTGACCACAACCACACATCTTCTGACCACAACTGCACAACTACTGACCACAACCACAAAATGTCTGACCTAAACCACACAACTTCTGACCACATGTAATGACCAATACCACACTACTACTGACAACAACCACAACTGTTGTCCACAACCACACAACTACTGACCACAACCACACAACTGTTGACCGCAACCACACAACTACTGACCATATCTAGTGACCACAGCCACACAACTAGTGACCACAACCAGTGACCACTACCACACTACTACTGACCACAACCACACAACTTCTGACCACATTTAGTGACCATTACCACACTACTGACAACAACCACACAACTTCTGACAACAACCACACTACTGCTGACCACAACTTCTGACCACAACAAAATAACTACTGACCACAACCACACACCTTCTGACCACACAACAACTGACCACAACCACACTCATTCTGACAACACAAAAACTGACCACAACCACACAAATTCTGACCAGAGAACTACAAAGTACTCATCTCCTGACCAAAACTACTGACCACAACCACACAACTTCTGACCAAAACCACACACCAACTGACCACAACCACACAACTACTGACCACAACCACACAACTTCTGACCACAACCGCACAACTACTGACCACAACTTCTGACCTAAACCACACAACTTCTGACCTAAACCACACAACTTCTGACAACAACCACACAACTGTTGACCACAACCACACAACTGTTGACCACAACCACACAACTTCTGATCGCATCTAGTGACCACAACCACACAACTAGTGACCACAACCACACAACTTCTGACCACATCTAGTGACCACTACCACACTATTACTGATAACAACCACACTACTGCTGACCACAACTTCTGACCACAACCAAATAACTGCTGACCACAAACAAACACCTTATGACCACACAACAACTGACCACAACCACACACCTTCTGACCACACAACAACTGACCACACCCACACAAATTCTGACCAGAGAACTACAGAGTACTCAACTCCTGACCACAACTACTGACCACAACCACACAACTTCTGACCACAATAACAAAACTACTGTCCACAACCACAAAACAACTGACCACAACCACGCACCTTCTGACCACACAACAACTGACCACAACCACACAATTTCTGACCTGAGAAATACAGAGTACTCAACTCCTGACCACAACTACTGATCACAACCACTCAACTGCTGACCACAACTTCTGACCACAACCAAGTAACTACTGACCACAACCACACACCTTCTGACCACACAACAACTGACCACAACCACATAACTTCTGACCACAACCACACAACTGCATATAACAGCTAGTGACCACATCCACACAACTACTGACCACTGCCACACAACTTCTGACAGAACATAACAACATACAGTGGGGCAAAAAAGTATTTAGTCAGCCACTAATTGTGCAAGTTCTCCCACTTAAAAAGATGAGAGAGGCCTGTAATTTTCATCATAGGTACCCTTCAACTATGACAGACGAAATGAGAAAGAAAAATCTAGAAAATCACATTGTAGGATTTTTAATGAATTTATTTGCAAATTATGGTGGAAAATAAGTATTTGGTCAATAACAAAAGTTTATCTCAATACTTTGTTATATACCCTTTGTTGGCAATGACAGGGGTCAAACGTTTTCTGTAAGTCTTCACAAGGTTTTCACACACTGTTGCTGGTATTTTGGCCCATTCCTCCATGCTTATCTCCTCTAGAGCAGTGATGTTTTGGGGCTGTTGCTGGGCAACACGGACTTTCAACTCCCTCCAAAGATTTTCAATGGGGTTGAGATCTGGAGACTGGCTAGGCCACTCCAGGACCTTGAAATGCTTCTTACGAAGCCACTCCTTTGTTGCCTGGGCGGTGTGTTTGGGATCATTATCATGCAGAAAGACCCAGCCACGTTTCATCTTCAATGCCCTTGCTGATGGAAGGAGGTTTTCACTCAAAATCTCATGATACATGGCCCCATTCATTCTTTCTTTTACACGGATCAGTCGTCCTGGTCCCTTTGCAGAAAAACAGCCCCAAAGCATGATGTGTCCACCCCCATGCTTCACAGTAGGTATGGTGTTCTTTGGATGCAACTCAGCATTCTTTGTCCTCCAAACACGACGAGTTGAGTTTTTACCAAAAAGTTATATTTTGGTTTCATCTGACCATATGACATTCTCCCAATCTTCTTCTGGATCATCCAAATGCTCTCTAGCAAACTTCAGACGGGCCTGGACATGTACTGGCTTAAGCAGGGGGACACATCTGGCACTGCAGGATTTGAGTCCCTGGCGGCGTAGTGTGTTACTGATGGTAGGCTTTGTTACTTTGGTCCCAGCTCTCTGCAGGTCATTCACTAGGTCCCCCCATGTGGTTCTGGGATTTTTGCTCACCGTTCTTGTGATCATTTTGACCCCACAGGGTGAGATCTTGCATGGAGCCCCAGATCGAGGGAGATTATCAGTGGTCTTGTATGTCTTCCATTTCCTAATAATTGCTCCCACAGTTGATTTCTTCAAACCAAGCTGCTTACCTATTGCATATTCAGTCTTCCCAGCTTGGTGCAGGTCTACAATTTTGTTTCTGGTGTCCTTTGACAGCTCTTTGGTCTTGGTCATAGTGGAGTTTGGAGTGTGACTGTTTGAGGTTGTGGACAGGTGTCTTTTATACTGATAACAATTTCAAACAGGTGCCATTAATACAGGTAATGAGTGGAGGACAGAGGAGCCTCTTAAAGAAAAAGTTACAGGTCTGTGAGAGCCAGAAATCTTGCTTGTTTGTAGGTGACCAAATACTTATTGTCCACCATAATTTGCAAATAAATTCATAAAAAATCCTACAATGTGATTTTCTGGATTTTTTTTCTCATTTTGTCTGTCATAGTTGAAGTGTACCTATGATGAAAATTACAGGCCTCTCTCATCTTTTTAAGTGGGAGAACTTGCACAATTGGTGGCTGACTAAATACTTTTTTGCCCCACTGTAACTAGTGAGCACTCATCTACTGACCACAACTACTGACCAAAACCACACAATTTCTGCTGACCACAACCACAGAACTGCTGACCAGATCTATTGACAACAACCACACAGCTACTGACAACAACCACACAACTTCTGACCACAACCACACAACTACTGACCACAACCACAGAGAAACGTCTGACAGCAAAGGTGGAGAGCTGGTTGATGTGACCACATCTTGTGACCATAACCACATAACTACTAACCACAACCACATAAGGTCTGACCACACATCTTACTACTGACCATATCCACAAAACTTTTGACCACAACCACACAACTACTGACCACAACTACTGAACCACACGACTACTGTCCATTACTACTGACCACTATTGACTATAGATGGGAATTGTACATTATTTCACTGTTCAAATAATATAATTAAAGTACAACTTTTTAAACTTCTTTCACTACTACAAAAATACTTTAGCACGCCCCACAGCTTTACTATTAAAGTTACAATATATAGTATAGTTCTTAAATGGTAAAAAGCTGATTTTGTCACATTACAGATGTGTGAGTCTAAAATCACACCTAGGTTTTTAGCCTGCTGGGTTGCAATAGTGCCAGAGAATTTGACTGACTGTCTAGGCTAGGCTATTGTGCAATAGTGCCAGAGAATCAGTTTCTCTCTATAGGCCACAGATTTGTCTTTGTTGAACAAAAGGAAGTTTTCTGAAAACATTTTAGTGATACTTTCTGCTGCTTCTCTCTCTCCTCTCCACATGGTCTCGCCTCACACACACAAACACATAGACAATAACAACACAGTCAACACAGTGTTGCGCTGTATATTGTCCCCCTGTCCCCCAGACCCTCCAGATGGTTCCCCCTCCTGCTCTGTTCTGCCAGCAATGAACTACTCCTCCCTCAACCTGACCTGTTCATGGCCGGGGGGCCTGCCCTCCCCTTCACTACGCTGGACCACAAACCTTCTGTCCCTGGCACAGGTACACACACAAATACACATGCACACACGCAGAAAGGCCCCTAGCAAATTAAATTCTTGTTGTTCTGGTTGTTATTGCACCAGGGAGGGGCGTGGCCAGCCAACAATGTCTCCGTACTGCAGTCTGGATCCCAGACCTCCAACAACTCTCTGTTCACCTGCCTGGGGATACACCCTGCTCTCAACACCTCCACACAATGCACTGCACGGGCCTGTAAGTCTCACACACGCGGATAGATATGGCTTATTTACTCTCTCTCTCTCTCTCTCTCTCTCTCTCTCTCTCTCTCTCTCTCGGAGTGCATGCTGGGAGTGAGTCATCAAGCAGGAGTGATTGTGAGAGCGAATGGAATTTATTTTCACTCTATCGGGTTTTGGGTATGATAGCATCAAATCAGCCTCAAGGATGAATAGCGCTGTAGTGATATTCTTAGATTCAATTGAAAAGGTGAATAAGATAGTTGAGAGGGGTGTTGTGTTGCGGGAGACACAGACGCCGGTATTTCCGCTTATGAATCCGGCGAAGAAAGTTATGCTTTCTAACGTGCCACCATTTGTTAGAGATGAAGTGTTAGAGCGAGAGTTATCTCGCCATGGTCAAATCGTATCTACAATAAAGAAGGTTCTTTTTGAATGCAAATCTCCGTTGTTGAAACATGTCGGGTCTCATAGGAGACAAGTGCATATGATTTTAAAAAAGGAAGGAGATGAACTGAATTTAGCATTTAGTTTTAAGATTGATGGATTTGATTATGTCTTCTATGCATCTACTGAATCAATTAAATGTTTTGGATGTGGAAGAGAGGGGCATTTGGTGCGTAGTTGTCCAGAGAATGAGCGCGCTGAGCCTGGTAGTAGCTTCAGTGCGGGTGCAACTAACGCACCACCGTGAAGGGATGAAAATACTACGGGTGCAGGGGAAGAGAGAAGGTGGGCAGATGTGGTTGGAAAAGTAGGAGAGGAAGGCAGTGTGAATACGGGGGCAATTGTGGTAGATCAGAACAAAGAGGGAGGGGAAACAGTAGGTGAGATTGCGACTGCCGTCGCTGAGGTGGTGCTGGAAAATGAAATTGGAAGTCAAGAGGAGATTGAAATAACGGAAAAGGAAGCGGATGTTTTCAAAATACCGAGGAGTAAAAGGAAGAATTTAAGGGGTGGTGAAGGGTCTAATTCTAAGAGAAAGGTAGAGATTGATAAATCAGTTGAAGATGAACAAGTTGTAGAGATGGTGGAGTATTCTTCTGGGGAGGATAGCGAGAGTGAGTCATCTGACGCGTCACAACAATATAGTGAGATAAATGGGGTGGAAGTGAGGTATGGGATCGAGAGGATACGTCAATTTGACAAAAGGGAAGAAATATATGCAGGATTACAATGTAACTGATTTTTTCCCTGAACGTGAATTGTTTATTGAATCAGCAAATTTCTGATGTCAAAGATTACAGGGGGAAGTTTGAAAAGCCCTGAAATTGCTAGACTCAAGAAAGTGGTCACGAGAGTGATAAGTGATGTAAATTCTAAAGAAAATGAAAGAGTTCAGTTGCAGTTTTAACTCTGTACAGAGATGTGGTGGCTGTATCTTCCTCTGTATTTTTTTTATATCCATGAGCAGTTTTAAGATCTCTTCTTTAAATGTAAATGGGGTAAGAGATGTTAAAAAAAGAGCCATGGTGTATGAGTTAATTAGGGGAAAGGGAAGTGACATAATTTTTCTACAAGAAACGCATAGTAATTTGGAAAATTAAGTTATGTGGCAACAGGAGTGGGGGGGACAGTGGTGTGTAGTCATAAAACCTCAAAAAGTGGGGGTGTGGTTATCTTGTTCTCAAAAGGGTTTTTGCCTTTGTCATATGAGGTTGAAGAGGTAGTTGAGGGGAGGTTATTAAAAGTTAGAGCAAGGTATGAAAACATCACTATGTGTCTGATAAATGTATATGCCCCAGTGGTGACAGTTGAGAGGGTATGTTTTTTAGAGACATTATCAAATACCATTGAGAAATGTAACAAAGAAGATTATTTGTTTATTGCTGGGGATTTTAACTGCACAGTTAGCGATTTAGATAGAAATCACCAAGAACCTCATATAGCCTCAAGGACGTTTTTAAAACGCCTTATTGTAACAAATGAACTGTGTGATATTTGGCGGAGTCAACATGGAGGAACAAGGCAGTACACCTGGGCGCATGTGAGAGAGAACATCATCTCTATGGCCAGGTTAGATAGGTTTTATGTTTTTGAGCATCAATCTCAGGTCTGTAAATCAAGTGTGATAACTCCAGTGGGATTTTCTGATCATTGTTTAATAACAGAGGTGGTGTTCATTAACGATGTAAAACCCAAAAGCGCATACTGGCATTTTAATATAACTTTATTGAGTGATGCTCACTTCAGGAACTGTTTCAGTTTTTTTGGGGAGAGGTGGAGGTCTCAAAAGGCCAGTTTTGTATCCCTTCAACAATGGTGGGATATAGGGAAAATCCAGATTCAACAATTTTGTAATCAATACACGAGGAATGTCACCAAGGATATCACCAGATCAATGAAAGCCCTAGAGATTGAAATAGTGGAACTCATGACGTTGGTTGAGACCACAGGAGATCGAGGCCATACTCAGGCCCTCAAGAGGAGAAAAGCTGCATTGGCAGACCTGCTGGGTATCAGAGCACAGGGGGCACTGGTGAGAAGTAAGTTTCAGGGAATATCTGAAATGGATGCCTCATCCAAATTTTTCTTTGGTTTAGAGAAAAAGAATGGACAAAGAAAAATGATTCATTGTCTCAAATCAGCTGTTGGACAAGAACTCACTAGCCCTAGTGAAATTAGAAAGAGGGCAGTAGAGTTCTATGCTGAGCTCTACAAGTGTGAGTACAAAGAGGACAAAACAGTGACACAGCAGTTCTTTGATGGGCTCCCAAAAGGTGGCTGCAGAAGCTCAGGTTGAGCTTGAGCAACCATTGTCTTTGCAGGATTTATACACTGCATTAAAAGGCATGGAAAATGGAAGGGCACCAGGCATTGATGGGCTTCCGTTGACTTTTTAAGTCTTTTTGGGCTATGTTGGGAGAGGATTGGTTAGAAGTAGCTAATGATAGTTTAACCGGAGGGTTACTACCAATAAGCTGCAGAAGGGCTGTCCTCACCCTACTGCCCAAAAAGGGTGACCCGAGGGAGGTGAAGAACTGGAGGCCGGTGGCTTTATTGTGCACTGATTATAAGATATTGTCAAAGGCTTTGTCCAACAGGCTGAGGGAGGTGATGGGGCAAATCATACATACGGATCAGTCCTACTGTGTTCCTGGCAGGCAGATGGGGGATAACATTTCTCTGATTCGTGATTTTTGGACGTCTCTAGGGCTATTGGGTTGGATGCTGGTCTAATTTCAATTGATCAGGAAAAGGCATTTGACCGAGTTGAACATCAATATTTATGGCACACGTTTGAGGCGTTTGGGTTCAGCTCTGGTTTTATTGCCATGATAAAGGTGATATATGGTGACATTGAAAGTGTATTGAAAGTTAACGGTGGTTTGAGTGCTCCTTTTAAAGTGTGTAGAGGTATTAGGCAGGGATGTTCTATGTCAGGGATGTTATATGCCATTGCTATAGAGCCACTACTAAATAGTATTAGAAGTCGCATTGCAGGGTTGTGCCTTTCAGAGGATATTCCTCCTATTCGTTTCTCAGCCTATGCTGATGATGCAGTTGTGCTAGTAAAAAATCAAGCGGAGGTGGATAGCTTGAGTCTAATGGTTGATCGTTTTAGGGGAATATCCTCTGCAAGGGTAAATTGGGAAAAGAGTTGTGCTTTACAGATTGGAGAATGGTCTGGAGGGATCATGGCTTTGCCAGGGGGGCTAGAATGGTGTAAGGGAGGTTTTAAGTATCTTGGAGTGTACCTAGGAGATGAGGGGACTATGGAAAAAAATTGGAGTGGGGTGGTTGAAATGGTGGAAGGGAGGATGAGGAGATGGCGTTGGTTATTATCTCGTATGTCATATAGGGGGCGCACTATTATAGTTAACAATGTGATTGCCTCTGCACTGTGGCATCGGTTGTCAGTTTTAGAACCACTATCTGGCCTTCTGGCTAAGATACAGGCAATTATTGTGGATTTCTTTTGGGATAAATATCACTGGGTTCCACAAAGTGTTTTGTATTTGTCAAAAGAGGAGGGGGGACAAGGTCTTGTACATCTTGCTAGTAGGGCTGCTGCTTTCCGGTTTCAGTTTATTCAAAGGTTGCTTTATGGACCGGAAAATGTGGTGTGGAGAGGGGTGGCAGGTCTTATATTACAGCGGGTTGGAGGATTAGGTTTAAAGAAGGCTTTATTTCTGGTTGATAGTAGCCAGATTTCTAGGGAGGGAGTACCTCCGTTTTACAGAGGCCTTCTCAGAGTGTGGAGCCTAATGAAGGTGTCCAGACGAACTTCAGCGGAGTCAGTGCATTGGCTGTTGGAAGAACCTCTGGTGTATAGGGCAAGACTGGATTGTACAACTGCAGCTGTTCCACATTTCTCCAAGATTCTGGTGAAGGGGAAAATCATCACCTTAAGACAGTTAATGGCCATGGCTGGGCCCGCCTTAATGGATGGAAGACGCGTGGCAGAACATTTGGGGATGAGGTCGGAAAGGATTGTCGGACAAATGCTGGGGAGCTGTAGGAAGGCTCTGTCAGCGGAAGAATGGGGTATGCTTAGTAGCCACAAGAAGAAGGTGCAAGATGAAGACGTCTCATTTCCAAAACTAGGGATTACACCAAATATCCCAGAGTCAGAAAGAAAGGCGTTATTGCTGGATTTGAGAGGGTTGGAGGAGGTGGGTTTGGATGAGGTGAATGGGAAGGACTTGAATAGGGGGTGTGTCAAGGTGTTGAATAAAGATAAATTGAAAAATAGAAAAGACACTCCATGGAGGGTAAAATTGGGCATTGATGACAAGGTAAAGCCAGCATGGAGAGCACTGTACAAGCCACCGTTACAAAAGGGTACTGGTGATATGCAATGGAGGGTTTTACATGGCATCATTGCAGTTAATGCTTTTGTATCTGTTATTAACTCAGATGTTAGAGATGGATGTCCTTTTTGTAATATAAGAGAAACCATTTTTCACTGTTTTATGGCGTGTGAGAGGATAAAACCTCTATTGGAAATGCTGGAATCTTTGTTTAAAGCTGTAGGGGAGTTTTTCAATAACACTGTGTTTATTTTGGGGTTTCAATATAGTAAAAACAACAGAAAAGAAAATGTCAAATGTAAAATTTTATTTTGGGACAAGCTAAGATGTCAATTGGTCTGAGTAGGAAACATAAGATAGAAACGGGATATGGGCAGGATGTAAGATGTGTTTTTAAAGGATTAGTGAAAGCAAGAATAAAAGTAGATTTTGAGTTCTTTTCAGCTGTAAAAGATCTCCTATTATTTGAGGAGAAGTGGGCCTACGAAGGAGCGCTTTGTTTTGTAGAGGAGGGGAAATTATTTTTTGCTGATGAAATAAGTTGAATGTATATGTTATGTATTTATTTTTGTTTAGGAATTACATTTATTGTTTCATTTCTGCAAAGGCAGTGTGTCATTATTTATGTTAACACTTGAGTAAAAAATAAAGGTTTTATATAAAAACTCAAAAACTCTCTTTCTCTCTCTCTCTCTCAGGGTCTCCTTATAGTGAGCCAGTGTGTTCTGCTTATGCCACCGGTAAGAACCAATACCTGCTGCTGTCCTGCTCCTGGGAAGGTAACCATGACCATCACAAAAACAAGCACTAACACCACAACAACATCCACAACCACAATCATAACAGCAATGAAAATATTGTTATTGTAGGTGGGTCTCCCAGGTCCATAGTGTGGTGGGAGGGGCCTAAAGGAGAGGGCAGGGGCCAAGGAGTGGAGACCTCTAACATCCTGGTACTTCGTTCTAACTCCACCCAGAACGGACAGGCCTACACCTGCTACGCCAAACACCCCCTGGACACACACACCAGGACTTGCAGCCTTAGACTGGGTAAGCACATACACACAAACCAATAAGGTCCATCTATTTTCAACCTATTTTGGACTCTTTCCACATGGTTACAGGTTTTGGAAACAGAATGAACAGTTTAGAAATGAATTCCAACTTGTTAAGCTATTTCAAAATCAAATCAAATTGTATTGGTCACATACACATGATTGGCAGATGTTAATGCAAGTGTAGCAAAATTCTTGTGCTTCTAGTTCCAACAGTGCAGTAATATCGAACAACTAATCTAACAATTCCCAACAACTACCAAATACCCACAAATCTAAAGGGGTGAAGGAGAATATGTACATATAAATACATGGATGAGCGATGGCAGAGCGGCATAGACAAGGTGCAGTAGATGGTATAAAATACAGTATATACATGTGATATGAGTAATGTAAGATATGTAAACATTATTAAAGTGGCATTATTTAAAGTGGCATTGTTTAAAGTGATTAGCGATCCATGTATTAAAGTGTCCAGTGATTGGGTCTCAATGTCGGGCAGCAGCCTCTCTGAGTTAGTGGTGGCTGTTTAACAGTCTGATGGCCTTGAGATAGAAGCTGTTTTTCAGTCTCTCGGTCCCAGCTTTGATGCACCTGTACTGACCTCGCCTTCTGGATGATAGCGGGGTGAACAGGCAGTGGCTCGGGTGGTTGTTGTTCTTGATTATCTTTTGGGTCTTTCTGTGACATCGGGTGCTGTAGGTGTCATGGAGGGCAGGTAGGTTTCCCCCGGTGATGCGTTGTGCAGACCACTCCATCCTCTGGAGAGCCTTGTGGTTGAGGGTGGAGCAGTTGGTTGCTGTACCAGGCTGTGATACAGCCCGACAGGATGCTCTCAATTGTGCATCTTTAAAAGTTTGTCAGGGTTTTGGGTAACAAGCCAAATTTCTTCAGCCTCCTGAGGTTGAAGAGGCGCTGTTGTGCCTTCTTCACCACACTGTCTGTTTGGGTGGATCATTACAGTTTGTCCGTGATGTGTATGCTAAGGAACTTAAAACTTTCCACCTTCTCCACTGCTGACCCTTCGATGTGGATAGGGGGCTGCTCCCTCTGCTGTTTCCTGAAGTCCACAATTATCTCCTTTGTTTTGTTGATGTTGAGTGAGAGGTTTTTTTCCTGACACCACACTCCAAGTGCCCTCACCTCCTCCCTGTAGGCTGTCTTGTCGTTGTTGGTGATCAAGCCCACTATTGTTGTGTCATCTGCAAACTTGATGATTGAGTTGGAGGCATGCATGGCCAAGCAGTTGTAGGTGAACAGGGAGTGCAGGAGAGGACTGAGCACACACCCTTGTGGGGCCCCAGCGTTGAGGGTTTGCGAAGTGGAGATGTTGTTTCCTACCTTCACCACCTGGGGGTGGCCCGTCAGAAAGTCCAGGATCCAGTTGCACAGGGAGGGGTTGAGACCCAGGGCCTGCAGCTTGATGATGAGCTTGGATTGTACTATGGTGTTGAATGCTGAGCTGTAGTCAATGAACAGCATTCTTACATAGGTATTATTTTTGTCCAAATGGGATAGGGCAGCGTGCAGTGTGATGGTGATTGCGTCATCTGTGGACCTGTTGGGGCTGTATGCAAACTGAAGTGGGTCTAGGGTGTCCGCTAAGATGGCGGTGATATGATCCTTGACTAGCCTCTCAAAGCACTTCATGATGACAGAAGTGAGTGCTACGGGGCGGTAGTAATTTAGTTCAGTTATCTTTGCCTTCTTGGGTGCAGGAAGAATAGTAGCCATCTTGAAGCATCTGGGGACAACAGACTAGGATAGGGAGTGATTAAATATGTCCATAAACACACCAGCCAGCTGGTCTGCGCATGCTCTGAGGACACGGCTAGGGATGCCGTCTGCACCAGCAGCCTTGCAAGGGTTAACATGTTTAAATGTTTTACTCACATCAGCCACGTCGAAGGAGGGGGGGGCGCAGACTTTGTTAGCAAGCCGCGACGGTTGCACTGTATTATCCTCAAAGTGGGCAAAGAAGGTTTTTAGTTTGTCTGGAAGCTTGACGTCGGTATCCGTGGCGTGGCTGGCTTTGTTTTTGTAGTCTGTGATTTCCTGTAAACCCTGCATAATACGTCTCGTGTCTGAGCCGTTAAACTGCGACTCCACCTTGTCCCTGTACCGGCATTTTGCTTGTTTGATTGCCTTGCGGATGGAATAACTACACTGTTTATATTCAGCCATATAGCCTGACCTCATTCCATGGTTAAATGTGGTGGCTGGCACTTTCAGGTTTTCGCGAATGCTGCCATCCATTACAGTCTAATAGACATCTACTGGGTTTATCTAATAGGATAATAGACAGGTACTGGGTTTAACTAACAGTATAATAGACATGTACTGGGTTTAACTAACAGTATAATAGACATGTACTGGGTTTAACTAACAGTTTAATAGACATGCACTGGTTTCAACTAACGGTCTAAAATACATGTACTGGGTTTAACTAACAGTCTAAAAGACATGTACTGGGTTTACATGGTGTCTGTATATTAAAATGCAGTGATTGACTCTCCCCCTCTCTCCCTCCGTGTGTGTGTGTGTGTGTGTGTGTGTGTGTGTGTGTGTGTGTGTGTGTGTGTGTGTGTGTGTGTGTGTGTGTGTGTGTGTGTGTGTGTATAGAGGCTCCAGTCTTGTTGACCCAGCGTAGTGTGGTGTCTGTGTTTGAGGGCAGTGATGTCCAGCTCACCTGTATCCTGCAAGCTAACTATCCTCCGGTCAATCAGATTGTCTGGTTCAACAACCGCAGACAGGAAGTCATACAGGTACATGCCCTGCCCCCTCTGAATCTGGTGCCAATTACCTGCTGCTAACTCTTTGCAAATCTAGGCCAGGTTACTGTAAGTTACTTTGAGGGTTTGGCCAGGCTGCTGTGTAGTACTTTGGGGTCTAAGTTACTGTAAAGTATTTTGAGGGTCTAGGCAAGGGTACTGTAAATAATTTTGGGAGTCTAGCTAACTGTAAAGTATTTTGAGGGTCTAGGCAAGGGTACTGTTGGTTAACTGGTTAACAAGTGTTATGCTTTACACCCCCTGCTATATTGTGGATAAAGAGATTATTGCCTAACAGAACACAGAGGGTGTTCTTTAATGGAAGCCTCTCAAACATAATCCAGGTAGAAGCAGGAATTCCCCAGGGTAGCTATTTATGCCCTTTGCTTATTTCAATGTTAACTAATGACATGTCACTGGCTTTGAGTAAGGCAAGTGTGTCTACATACACGGATGACTCAAAACTATACACATCAGCTACTACAGCAACTGAAATGACTGCAACACTTAACAAAGAGCTGCAGTTAGTTTCAGAATGGGTAGCAATGAATTAGTTAGTCCTAAATATTTCCAAAACTAAAAGCATTGTATTTGGGACAAATCATTCACTAAACCCTAAACCTCAATTACATCTAGTAATACATAATTTGGAAATTGAGCAAGTTGAGGTGACTAAACTAATTGGAGTAGCCCATGATTGTAAACTGTCATGGTCAAAACATATTGATACAACATTAGCTAAGATGGGGAGAAGTCTGTCCATAATAAAGTGCTGCTCTGCCTTCTTAACAACACCATCAACAAGGCATGTCCTACTGGCCCTGGTTTTGTCGCATCTGGACTACTGTTCAGTTGTGCGGTTATGTGCCACAAAGAGGGACTTGGGAAAATGTAATTGGCTCAGAACAGGGCAGCACGGCTGGCCCTTAGAAGTACACAGAGAGCTAATATTAATGACATGCATGTCAATCTCTCACGGCTCAAAGTGGAAGAGAGATTGACTTCCTCATTACTTGTTTTTGTAAGAGGTGTTGACAAGATGAAAGTACCGAGCTGTCTGTTTAAAATACTAGCACACAGCTCATACACCCATACATACCCCACAAGACAAGCCACCAGAGGTCTCTTCACAGTCCCCATGTCCAAAACAGACTTTGGGAGGCGCACAGTACCAGATAGAGCCATGACTACATGGAACTCTATTCTACATCAGGTAACTGATGCAAGCAGTGGAATCAGATTTTAAAAGCAGGTAAAACTAGATCTTATGGAACCACGGGTACTGTGAAGTAACACAAACATAGGCATAGACACATGTATACACACACATGATAATATACGCACTATACACACACATACACATGGATTTTACATTGTAGATATGTGGTAGTGGATTATGGGCCTGACGGCACACACTTAGTGTGTTGTGAATTCTGTAATGAATGTATTGCAATATTTAAAAAATTGTATAACTGCCTAAATTTTGCCGGACCCCAGGAAAAGTAGCTGCTGCCTTGGCTAATGGGGATCCATAATAAATACAATACAAAAATACTGTAAAGAATGTTGGCGGTCTAGGTTAATGTAAAGTACTTTGAGGGTCTAGGCCAGGCTATTGTAAATTACTTCAGGGGTCTAGATTACTGTTGTCTGACGAGGAGGAGTAGTAAGGATCGGAGGACCAAAGCGCAGCGTGATGTGAATACATTCTTTTAATGTAAGACGAAATAACACGAAGTATACTAAACAAACAAAATAACAAAACGAACATGACCACTATCAACACTGAGTGCAAACATGCAACATCCATAGACATAGATAACAACCCCTTAAACATACAAAAGCCCTAGACTGGACAAAAACATATATATATATTTTTTGACCTTTATTTAACTAGGGAAGTCAGTTAAGAACAAATTCTTATTTTCAATGACGGCCTAGGAACAGTGGGTTAACTGCCTGTTCAGGGGCAGAACGACAGATTTGTACCTTGTCAGCTCGGGGATTTGAGCTTGCAACCTTCCGGTTACTAGCCCAACGCTCTAACCACTAGGCTACCCTGCCACCCCATATTCACCCATGTCACACCCTGACCTAACCAAAATAAAGAAATCAAAGAATACTAAGGTCAGGGTGTGACAACTGTACTTTGAGGGTCTAGATTACTGTAAAGTACACTACAGTGCACTACATGACCAAAGGTAAGATCATTTATCGAACATCTCACTTAATAATAATGGGCATCAATATGGACTTGGTCCCCCCTTTGGTGAGAGAGAGAGAGAGAGCATCTGAAGTTCTTCAAAGGTAAATGATTTAATTTGGTTGCTTTTCTTATTTTCGTGAAAATGTTGCCTGCTGCCAGCAGAGCCTAGCATAGCATTATGACATGAGAAACTTACACAAATGCTTGTCTAGCATTGGCTGTAACGCATATTTTGAAAATCTGAGATGACAGTGTTGTTAACAAAAGGCTAAGCTTGTGTTTGAATATATTTCATTCATTTCATTTGCGATTTTCATGAATAGGAAAAGTTTCTAGGCTATGATTACGATCCCGGATCCGGGATTGCTCGTCGCAAAAGGTTAACGGGATCGATGTGACAACAGCCAGTGAAAGTGCAGGGCGCCAAATTCAAACAACAGAAATCTCATAATTAAAATGCCCTCAAACATACAAGAATTTTACACGATTTTAAAGATAAACTTGTTGTTAATCCCACCACAATGTCCGATTTCAAAAAGGCTTTACGACGAAAGCACACCATCTGATTATGTTAGGTCAGTACCTAGTCACAGAAAATCACAGCCATTTTTCCAGCCAAAGAGAGGAGTCACAAAAAACACAAATAGAGATAAAATGAATCGCGAACCTTTGATGATCTTCATCAGATGACACTCATAGGACTTAATGTTACCCAATACATGTATGTTTTGTTCGATAAAGTTCATATTTATATCCAAATATCTCAGTTTACATTGGCGCCGTTACGTTCAGTAATGTTTTGCTTCCAAAACATCCGGTGAATTTGCAGAGCCACATAAATTTACAGAAATACTCATAATAAACATTGATAAAAGATACAAGTGTTATGCATGCAACTTTAGATAAACTTCTCCTTAATGCAACCGCTGTGTCAGATTTCAAAAAAGCTTTACTGAAAAAGCACACTAAGCTATAATCTGAGTACAGCGCTCAGAGACCAAAACAAGCCATACAGATATCAGCCATGTTGTGGAGTCAACAGAAGTCATAAATAGCATTAAATATATTCACTGACCTTTGATGATCTTTATCAGAATGCACTCCCAGGAATCCCAGTTCCACAGTAAACGTTTGTTTTGTTCGATAAAGTACATCATTTATGTCCAAATACCTCCTTTTTGTTCACGCCTTTAGTTCAGAAATCTAAATTCACGATGCGCAGGCCAGACGAAAAGTCAAAAAATGACATTACAGTTTGTAGAAACATGTCAAACGATGTATATAATCAATCTTTAGGATGTTTTTTTACATAAATCTTTAATAATGTTTCAACCAGAGAATTCCTTTGTCTTTAGAAATGCAATGGAATGCAGCTACATATCATGAGAGCGCACCTGAATGAGCGCATGGCACTCTACCAGACCTCTTACTCATGCAGCTCTCATTCTCTCCTCCTTCACAGTAGAAGCCTCAAACAAGGTTCTGAAGACTGTTGATATCTAGTGGAAGCCTTGTGGATGTGCCTTCGGACCAAATTTACACTGTATCTTGGATAGGCAAAGAGTCAAAAAACTACAAACCTCAGATTTCCCACTTCTTGGTTGGATTTTGTCTCAGGTTTTTGCCTGCCATATGAGTTCTGTTATACACACAGTCATCATTCAAACAGTTTTAGAAACTTCAGAGTGTTTTCTATCCATATCTACTAATAATATGCATATCTTAGCTTCTGGGACTGAGTAGCAGGCAGTTTACTCTGGGCACCTTATTCATCCAAGCTAATCAATACTGCCCCCTAGCCATAAGAAGATAATAAAAATAATAACAATGCTGCATCAAATGTACATGATCTTAGGGGCATTGGCAAACACAATGTAAGTAATTTAACCTGTTGAATCTAGGGGGCACTATTTTCATTTTTGGAAAAATAACGTTCCCAAAGTAAACAGGCTATTTTGTCAGGACAAGATGCTAGAATATGCATATAATTGACAGCTTGGGATAGGAAACACTCTAAAGTTTCCAAACTGATATTGCAGCAAAATCCAATCAGGAAGGGACTCTTATTTAGAAAGCTCTGCGTTCCTATGCGTCCCTATTGAGCAGTGAATGAGATATCAACCAGATTCCTTTTTTCTATGGCTTCCCTAATGTGTCTAGTGTTACAATACATAGTTTCAGGCTTTTATTTTGAAAAATGAGCCTGAAAGTCAACATTGCTTCAGTGGTCAGCTGGAGGCTCTCAGAGTGTTTTGTGCGTAAAAGACAAATGCGGCCATTGTTTCTCTCTTTCCTACTAAGAAGCCACCTGTCCCGGTTGATATATTTTCAAATAGATATTTGAAAAAAACCTTGAGGCTTGATTATAAACAACGTTTGCCATGTTTCTGTCGGTATTATGGAGCTAATTTGAAATATTTTTCGCCGTTATCATGACAGCAATTTCCGGTCGAATTCCATAAAGTCAGTGAGGAAGAGGTGAAAAAATATTGTTATCTATCAACAATGACAAGCCACCAGTGTCTGAAAATCTGGATGGAAAATTACTGAGGATGATAGCAGACGATAGTGCCACTCCTATGTATTTGCCACATCTTTAATTTAAGCCTACAAGAGAGCTTGTGCCCTCAGACCTGGAGGGAAGCTAAAGTCCTTTCGCTACCCAAGAATAGTAAAGCCCCCTTTACTGGCTTAAATAGCCAACAAATCAACCTGTTACCAAACCTTAGTAAACTTCTGGAAAAAAATGTGTTTGACAAGATACAACTCTATTTCACAGTAAACAAATTGACAACCGAATTTCAGCAAGCTTATAGGGAAGGACACTGAACAATCCCAGAACTAACACAAATGACTGATGATTGGCTAAGAGAAATTGATGATAAAATTATTGGGGAGGCTGCCTTCTTAGACTTCAGTGCAGCTTTTGACTTTATCAATCACAGTCTGCTGCTGGAAAATCCTGTGTTATGGCTTTACACCCCCTGCTATAATGAGGATAAAGAGTTACTTGTCTAACAGAACACAGAGGGTGTTCTTTTATAGAAGCCTCTCAAATATAATCAGTTAGAATCAGGAATTCCCCAGGGTAGCTGTTTAGGCCCCTTGCTTTTTCAATTTTTACTAACGACATGCCACTAACTTTGAGTAAAGCCAGAGTGTCTATGTATGCGGATGACTCAACACTATACATGTCAGCTACTACAGTGACTGAAATGACTGCAACACTCAACAAAGATATGCAGTGAGTTTCAGAGTGGGTGGCAAGGAATAAGTTAGCCCTAAAAATGTCGAAAACTGAAAGCATTATATTTGGAACTAAACACTCACTAAACCCTAAACCTCAACTAAAACTTGTAATAAATAATGTGGAAATGACTAAACTGCTTGGAGTAACCCTAGATTGTAAACTGTCATGGTCAAAACATATTGATGCAGTATTAGCTAAGATGGGGGGGGGAGTCTGTCTATAATTAAGCCATGCTCTGCCTTCTTAACTTCTTTGGGATAGGGGGAAGCATTTTCACTTTTGGATGAATAGCGTGCCAAGAGTGAACTGCCTCCTACTCAGTCCCAGATGCTAATATATGCATATTATTATTAGTATTGGATGGAAAACACACTGGAGTTTCTAAAACTGTTTGAATGACGTCTGTGAGTATAACAGAACTCATATGGCAGGCAAAAACCTGAGAAAAATCTGAGGTTTGTAGTTTTTGAACCCACCCCTATTGAATACACAGTGGGATATTGGTTATTTTGCACTTCCTAAGGCTTTCACTAGATGCCAACCATCTTTAGAATATTGTTTCAGGCTTCTCATGTGATGTGGGACTGGATGGGAGCTCTTTGAGTCAGTGGTCTGCCTACAGCCTCGTTCTCAGTCACACACTTTCACTTGAGAGGTAGCTGTCGTTCCATTGCTTTTCAACAGAGAATGGAATTCTCCAGTTGGAACATTATTGAACTTTTATGATAAAAACATCCTAAAGATTGATTCTATACGTAGTTTGACAAGTTTCTTCGAACTGTAATATAACTTTTTGAACGTTTCGTCCGAATGGACCAGATCGCACAATTGGATTTGTTTACCAAATGCCCTAACAAAAGAAGCTATTGGACATAAGTTGACATAAATGGACATTATCGAACAAAACAAGCATTTATTGTGGAACTGCGATTCCTGCGAGTGCATTCTGATGAAGATCAGAGGTAAGTGAATATTTATAATGCTGTTCATGAATAATGTTGACTACCCAACATGGCGGATATTTCTCTGGCTGGTTTGGGTTCTGAGCGCCGTTCTCAGATTATGCTTTTTCTGGAAAGTTTTTCTGAAATCTGACAGAGTGGTTGCATATTTCCATGTCTAAAATTTTTATTTTCATTGACATTTATGATGAATATTTCTGTGAATTCATGTGGCTCTCTGCAATATCACTGCATGTTTTGGAACTACTGAACATAACACCCCAATGTAAAATACGATTTTTGGATATAAATATGAACTTTACCAAACAAAAAACATACATGTATTGTGTAACATGAAGTCCTATGAGTGTCATCTGATGAAGATCAGGTTAGTGATACATTTTCTCTATTTGTGCTTTTTATGACTCCTCTCTTTGGCTGGAAAAATGGCTGGGGTTTTCTGTGAGTTGGCAGTGACCTAACATAATCGTTTGTGGAGTTTTCGCCGTAAAGCATTTTTGAAATCAGACACTGTGTCACGTTCTGACCTTAGTTCTTTTATTATGAGCCGCCACAGACGCCCACCCAGACCCACCCCTACAGGTTCAGGTTTTGCGGCCGGAGTCCGCACCTTTGGGGGGGGGGGGTATTCTCTGATTGAGAATCATACTGTAACGGTCGTCGGTGGAAGAAGGTGAGGACCAAAGCGCAGCATGGTACTTGTTCATTTTATTTAATTCAACTGAACAACATCTAACAAAGAAGCAAAAAGCACAACCGAAACAGCTCCGTCAGGTGCAACACTTTCAGTTTAGTGTGTATAATCACCCACAACTCAAGGGTGAAAACAGGCTGCCTAAGTACGGTTCTCAATCAGGGACAACGATTGACAGCTGCCTCTGATTGAGAACCATACCAGGCCAAACACAGAAATACCAAATCATAGAAAAAGGAACATAGAAAACCCACCCAACTCACGCCCTGACCATACTAAAACAAAGACATAACAAAAGAACAAAAGTCAGAACGTGACACACACTTAGGTAGACTGTTTTCCCCATTTTAGTTGTGGTTGATTGTTGTCTGTCTCTGTGTCTTCACCAGACAGAACTGTTTCGTTTTCGTTCGTTCTCCTTGTTATATTTAGCTTTTTGTGTTCAGTGTTAATAAATGATCAACATGGACACGTACCACGCTGCATATTGGTCCGATCCTTCATACTCCTTGTCAGAGGAAGACGAATCTCGTTACAGAATCACCCACGAACCAAGGACCAAGCAGCGTGGTATCGAGCAGCAGTGTTCTCTGGAGTCATGGACATGGGAGGAGATTTTGGATGGAAAAGGACCCTGGGCTGGGGAATATCGCCGCCCCAAGGCAGAGCTGGAGGCAGCGAAAGCTGAGCGGCAGCGATATGAGGAGGCAGCACGGCAGTGCGACAGGCACGAGAGGCAGCCCCAAAACATTTTGGGAGGGTGGCACACGGGGAGTGTGGCAGAGTCAGGTTGGAGACCTGAGCCCACTCCTCGTGCTTACCGGAAGAAGCGCAGTACTGGTCAGGCACCGTGTTATGCGGTCAAGCGCATGGTGTCACCAGTAAGCGCTCATAGCCCGGTGGGCTATGGTCCAGCCCCCCGCAAGCCCCATGCGAGAGTGGGCATCCAGCCAGGGCGTGTTGTGCCAGTCCAGGCTGTCTCTCCGTCTCCTCCCTCCAGGTTCGCCCGTCGGTCCTGAGCTGCCAGAGCCGCCCGTCAGTCAGGAGCTACCAGAGCCGCCCGTCAGTCAGGAACTGCCAGAGCAGACCGCCAGTCAGGAGCTGCCAGAGACGTCTATTCGGGACTCATCTATTCGGGACCTGCTGCTAGGGTCCCCAGTCCGAAGTCGGCGGCGAGGGTCGCCGCTATAAAAGCGCCACTTAGGCGGGCAAAGAAGTGGGCAAAGACTATGGTGGAGTGGGGTCCAGGTCCCGCACCAGAGCCGCCACCGCGGACAGACGCCCACCCAGACCCTCCACTATAGGCTCAGGTTTTGCGGCCAAAGTCCGCACCTTTGGGGGGGGGGGTACTGTCACATTCTTGACCTTAGTTCTTTTATTATGTCTTTGTGTTAGTTTGGTCAGGGCGTGAGTTGGGGTGGGTAGTCTGTTGTTTTTTCTATGTAGTATTTATGTGTTTGGCCTGGTATGGTTCTCAATCAGAGGCAGGTGTCGTTCCTTGTCTCTGATTGAGAATCATAATTAGGTAGCCTGTTTTCCCCATTTTAGTTGTGAGTGATTGTTGTCTGTCTCTGTGTCTTCACCAGACGGAACTTTTCGTTTTCGTTCGTTCTCCTTGTTATTTTGTTTTTTGTGTTCAGTGTTAATAAATTATCAACATGGACACGTACCACGCTGCATATTGGTCCGATCCTTCATACTCCCAGTCAGAGGAAGACGAATCTCGTTACACACTGTGGCTGGCTTATACTTGTATGTTGATTTGTATTTGGCGCCCTGCAATTTCATTGGCTGTTGGCGAGGGTTTCCGCTACCGGAACGGGGTTCCCCAGTCCTAGACAGGTTAACAACACTATCAACAAGGCAGGTCCTACAGGCCCTAGTTTTGTCACACCTTTACTACTGTTCAGTCGTGTGGTCAGGTGCCACAAAAAAGTGGACTTAGGAAAATTGTATTTGGCTCAGAACAGGGCAGCATGGCTGGCCCTTGGATGTACACAGAGAGCTAATATTAATAATATGCATGTCACTCTCCTGGCTGATAGTGGAGGAGAGATTGACTTCATCGCTTTTATTTATGAGAGATATTGATGTGTTGAATGCACCAAGCTGTCTAAACTACTGCACACAGCTCGGACACCCATGCATATCCCACAAGACATGCCGCAAGAGTCTCGAAGTCCAGAACAGACTATGGGAGGCGCAATGTACTACATAGAGCTATGACTACATGGAACTCTATTCCACATCAAGTAACTCATGCCAGCAGTAAAATTAGATTCAAAAAACAGATTAAAAAACACCTTATGGAACTGCAGGGACTGTGAAGCAACACAACATTGGCACAGACACATGTTTACACACATACAAACACACACACACAATACATGGTGTTAGTACTGTAGATATGTGGTAGTGGTGGAATAGGAGCCTGAGGGCACACAGTGTGTTGTGAAATCTCTGAATGTATTATACAATTTTAAAAACATTACAAACTGCTTTATTTTTGCTGGAACACAGGAAGAGTAGCTGCTGCTTTGGCAGCAGCTAATGGGGATCCATAATAAATACAAAATACAAAAAATGGTTATGAAAATGTGAAGAATGTGAAAATACATAGATATCTGCTGTATAATTTGTTTAATTAACCTCTTGAAGCAAGGAGGCAGTATTTTGATGTTTTGATAAAAAACGTTCCCAAAGTAAACTGCCTATTTCTCAGGCCCAGAAGCTAAAATATGCATATAATTGGCAGATTAGGATAGAAAACACTCTAACATTTCCAAAACTGTCAAAATATTATCTGTGAGTGTAACAGAACTGATATTGCAGGTGAAAACCTGAGGAAAAGCCAACCAGGAAGTGTTGTTTTTCTGAAACTACTCTGTTCCATTGCAAGCCTATCCTCCATTTAAAGGGATATCAACCAGATTTCCCTATGGCTTCCACAGGGTATGAATAGTCTTTAGACATAGTTTCAGGCTTTTATTCTGAAAAATGAGCGAGAATGATCACATTGCGTCAGTGGATAACAAATTAATTTGAATTTGTTAATGCGCGCGCCACTGGAGCGAGACCTTTTCTTTCTCTCTTGTATTGAAAAGTTTACCGTCCGGTTGAAATATTATTGATTATTTATTGTGAAAACAACCTGAGGATTGATTATAAAAAATGTTTGACATGTTTCTAAGAACTTTATGGATACTATTTTGAATTTTTGTCTGCCCGTCGTGACCTGCACGAGCCTGTGGATTACTAAACAAAACGCGCCAACGAAATGGAGGTTTTTGGATATTAAGAGAATCTTTATGGAACAAAACAAACATTTATTGTGTAACTGGGAGTCTCGTGAGTGCAAACATGCAAAGATCATCAAAGGTAAGCGATTCATTTTTATTGATTTTCTGACTTTCGTGACCAATCTACTTTGCTGCTAGCTGTTTGTAATGTTCTGTCTGCTGAAATCTGTCCTCACATAAATCGCATGGTTTGCTTTCACTGTAAAGCTTTTTTGAAATATGACACACCAGGTGGATTAACAACAAGCTAAGCTGTATTTTGTTATATTGCACTTGTGATTTCATGAAAATTAAAAATATATATATATTTAATTTGAATTTGGCGCTCTGCAATTCACCGGATGTTGACGAAAATGATCCCGCTAAAGGGATCGGTGCACCAAGAGGTTAACTGCAGAACTACCTGTGACAAGAAGAGTTAAAAATTATATTGGTTGATTCACAGAAAGTAATGTGTAGAGTTCAAATGTGATTGGTTGTTTGACAGGAAGTCCAGGAAGCCCTGGCCACAACCAGGAAGTATGTGCTGCGTCGCGCAGCTGCGTGGACCAACCTGACGGTCCTAGAGACGGATGGAACAACAGACAACGGCCAATACTGGTGCTCCGCTAGCAACGCTGTGGGAGGGACTGAGATCCCTGTTACGCTACTGGTCAAGAGTAAGATCCCTGTTACACTATTAGTCAAGAATAAGATCAATAAAGCTTTAGCCTGTACACCCACAAAACAAAACTAAATGGTTTTCTGATGAACTGAATGGCTATTTAATTTCTGTTCTACTGTACCTCCTCCTCTCATCCCCTTCTCTCTCTCTGACCCACCCCCTCCCTATCCTCTCTGTCTCCCTGCCCTCTCCCCCCTCTCAGGATACCCCATGCCTCCCAATGTGACCCTGGTAAGGCTTGTTTACAGCAGTCGGCAGCGCAGAGAGGTGGAGCTGGAGTGGCAGATGGAGGGAGAGGGAGAAGGAGGAGAGGGAGGAGGGCTGACTGGATTTATACTTGAGCGCAGACTAGAGGAGGCACCAGGGAGAAGGAGAGGAGAGGAGGAAAAAGAGAAGGACAGAGAGGAGGCTGGTGCAGATCCTGCTGACCAAGAGGTGAGCCAGAAAGAGAGTTGGGGGGGTCAGAAAACACACAAAATAATACAATGCTGTTATTCTAAATGGAAAAAGAACGTTTCTGTTGTTCCAGTAGATATCCTGATATTTGGGATCTATCTAGTAGATACCCAGATAGTTGTGTTCTATCTAGCAGATAGTAGATATCCTGATATTTGGAATCTATCTAGTAGATACCATAATAGTTGTGATCCATCTAGTAGATACCATGATAGTTGTGATCCATCTAGTAGATACCATGATAGTTGTGTTCTCTCTAGTAGATACCATGATATTTGTGTTATATATAGTATGTACAACAACAGCTGTGTTCTATCTAGTAGACACCATAATAGTTGTGTTCTATCTAGTAGATACCCCGATAGTTGTTGTCATTACGTGGCCCTTTCTGGCTATAGATCATGGCTTCCCACTCTCTCCTACATCCAGGTTCTGTTGTCTCAGGTCGTAAATTCCTAGCAGAGACTCTCTCCCCCTGGTCATGCAGATAGAAAGACACAGAGAGACAAAGGATTTCATGTGCCAAACTCCTAAATCCCCGAAATGGGAATATAAATCAAATTGTCCACTTGTGAGAAGGTGGGAATGCTTCGTGGACACTTAAGGGGTGGGAATGACGAATATGTTTCATTTAGTGACCTCAGAGAGGACAGGATGTTCCCAGAATCTGATGTTCCCAGAATCTCTATGTTAACCAAGGGGTTTTTAAATGTAACATCAGTAGGGTAGAGAGATGAAAAAGGGGGGGAAGAGGTATTTATGACTGTCATAAACCTTCCCCCAGGCCAACGTCATGACACTAATATATATATATATTTCAGCCACACCCATTGCTGAAAGGTGTATAAAATTGAGCACACAGCCATGCAATTTCCATAGACAAACATTTGCAGCAGAATGGCCTTACTAAAGAGCTCTGTGACTTTCAACATGGCATCGTCATTCGATGCTACCTTTCCAACAAGTCAGTTTGCCACATTTATGCCCTGCTAGAGCTACCCCGATCAACTGTAAGTGCTCATATTGTGAAGTGGAAACATCTAGGAGCAACAACGGCTCAGCCACGAAGTGGTAAGCCACACAAGCTCACAGAATGGGAGAGCCGAATCCTGAAAAGCGTAGCACGTAAACATTGTCTGTTCTCGGTTGCAACTCTCCCTACCAAATTCCAATCTGCCTCTGGAAGCAAAGTCAGCACAAGAACTGTTCGTCGGAAGCTTCATGAAATTGGTTTCTATGGCCGAGCACCTGTACATAAGCCTAAAATCACCATGTGCAATGCCAAACGTCAGCTGCAGTGGAGTAAATGTACAGACCTGATCTACAAATAGAGCCAACAGAGATAGTACTTTCTCAAAAAGCTTGGATATTTGATGTAGACTGTACCATACTGACTCTGTTTTACATATCTTTAATTGAGAGTATTTTAACTTTTTGTGTTGTTTGTTGGTTTGGCAATGCCACTGTCAGCCAGAGAAATATGTTGAGAAGGATTATCACCACAGCATGCAAGGAACTTGGAGTCAAACAGACAGGCCTGGATGAGATCTTTAAGGTCAGGGCCCTCCGCAAGGCTCACAAAATCATTTTAGACCCAAGCCACCCCCTCTACCCGGACTTTGAACTACTCCCCTCTGGGCGCAGGTATAGGCACCCCTCAGCAGGAAAAACAGAACTAGACAATAATTTGTACCAGATGTGATATCCCTCCTAAATATCTCGGGCTAATGTTCCAATCGACTCAGTAAGGCCAGTAGGCTAGTCTTTTTAAAAAGTATTATTGATATGTAACTGTTATGAAAGTTGTATTGTCAATTTTGTTTTGTATTTAAACGCCACTTTAAACATGTACATGACACTGCAACAAAAGTTCCCCATGGAGACAATAAAGTCAGTAAGTAAGTAAGCAGAACGGAACCAATGAGGGCTGAAGTGCGTATAGTGTAAAAAATTATCTGTCGTCGGTGGCAACACTCACTACCGAGTTCCAAACTGCCTCTGGAAGCAACGTCAGCACAAGAACTGTTTGTCTGGAGCTTCATGAAATGGGTTTCCAAGCCTAAGATCACCATGCGCAATGCCAAGCATCAGTTTGAGTGGTGTAAAGCTAGCCACCATTGGACTCTGGAGCTGTGGAAATGTGTTCTCTGCAGTGATGAATCACGCTTCACCATCTGGCAGTCTGACAGACAAATCTGGATTTGGTGGATGCCAGGAGAACACTACCTGCCCAAATGCATAGTGCCAACTGTAAAGTTTGGTGGATGAGGAATAATGGTCTGGGGATGTTTTTCATGGTTCAGGCTCGGCCCCTTAGTTCCAATGAATGAAAATCTTAACGCTACAGCATACAATGACATTGTAGACAATTCTGTGCTTCCAACTTTGTGGCAACAGTTTGGAGAAGGCCCTTTCCTGTTTCAGCATGACAATGGACCCGTGCACAAAGCGAGGTCCACTGAGAAATTGTTTGTTGAGAACAGTGTGGAAGAACTTGACTGACCTGCACAGAGCCCTGACCTCAACCCCATTGAACACCTTTGGGACGCCGACTGTGAGCCAGGCCTAATTGCCCAACATCAGTGCCCGAACTCACTAATGCTCTTGTGGCTGAAAGGAAGCAAGTCTCCTCAGCAATGTTCCAACATCGAGTAGAAAGCCTTCCCAGAAGAGTGGATGCTGTTATAGCAGCAAAGGGGGGACCGACTCCGTATTAATGCCCATGATTTTGGAATGAGATGTTCGACAAACAGTCCACACACTTCTGGTCGTGTAGTGTATCTGTGACCAACAGATGCATATCTGTGTTCCATATCTGTGTTCATATCTGTGTGAAATCCACAGATTAGGGTGTAATTAATTTATTTCAATTGACTGATTTCCTTATATGAACTGTAACTCTGTAAAATCTTAGAAATTGTTACATTATTTAGATTTTTTTTTGTTCATTGCAGATATTAATATAGTTTTGTTGTTGTAGGAGCAGCGACAGGAAAAAAGGAGTAGTTTCTCTCCATGGAAGCAGGTGGTTGTATTGGAAGCCAGGGAGAGGGTCCACACGCTGGGCAACATGACCCCAACAGATACCTACCAGATACGCATCACAGCTGTCAATCACAGAACCCTCGGACACCCATCCCCCCCAGAAACACCAGGTGAGTGAGATATATTATTACTACTATTATTCTTACTACTATCATATTAGTATATACTATTATATTTAAGAGGGTGGGAGGATACAGAGGAGAGAGACAACGAGAGTGTGAGACAGAGAGAGAGGGAGGCAGAGAGAGAGGGGGATAGAGACAGCGAGAGAGAAGGAGACAGCGAGAGAGAGAGAGAGAGAGAGAGAGAGAGAGACAGCGAGAGAGAAAGAGAGAGCACAAGAGGGGGGGATAGAGCCAGTGAGAGAGAGAGAGAGAGTGAGTTAAAAAAATATAGAATTGGGTCTGGCATCCCATAACACAATAAACACTCAAATCAAATTGTATTTGTCACATACACGTGTTTAGCAGGTGTTATTGCTTGTGTAGCGAAATGCCTGTGTTTTTAGCTCTAACAGTGCAGTAATATCTAACAGTAATATCTAAAAATGTCACAACAATACACACAAATCTAAAGTAAAGGAATGGAATTAAGAATATATAAATATTTGGGCAAACAATGTCAGAGCGGCATAGACTAAGATACAGTAGGATAGAATACAGTATATACATATGAGGTGAGTAATGCAAAATATGTAAGCATTATTAGTGGCTAGTGTTCCCTTATTAAAGTGGCCTGTGATCCCAAGTCTATGTAATGGTTGTTGTCCTTGATGATCTTTTTGGCCTTCCATTGGGTGCTGTAGGTATCCTGGAGGGCAGGTAGTTTACCCCCAGTAATGCTTTGGGCCGACCGCACCACCCTCTGGAGAACCCTGCGGTTGTGGACGGTGCTGTTGCCGTACCATACGATGATACAGCCTGACAGAATGCGCTCAATTGTGCATCTTTAAACGTTTGTGAGGGTTTTAGGTGACAAGCCAAATTTCTTCAGCCTCCTGAGGTTGAAGAGGCGCTGTTGTGCCTTCACCACACTGTGTGGGTGGACCATTTCAGTTTGTCTGTGATGTGTACGCCAAGGAACTTAATTAAAACTTTACACCTTCTCCACTGCTGTCCCGTCGATGTGGATAGGGGGTGCTCCCTCTGCTGTTTCCTGAAGTCCACGATCATCTACTTTGTTTTGTTGATGTTGAGTGAGAGGTTGTTTTCTTTGCACCACACTCTGAGGGCCCTCACCTCCTCCCTGTAGGCTGTCTCGTAATCGTTGGTAGTCAAGCCCACTATTGTTGTGTCGTCTGCAAACTTGATAATTGAGTTGGAGGCGTACATGGCCACACAGTCATTGGTGAACAGGGAGTACAGGAGAGGGCTGAGCATGCACCCTTGTGGGGCCCCAGTGTTGAAGATCAGCGAAGTGGAGATTTGTTTCCTGCCTTCACAACCTGGGGTCAGCCCGTCAGAAAGTTCAGGACCCAATTGCACAGGGCGGGGTTGAGAACTAGGGCCTCAAGCTTGATGATGAGCTTGGAGGGTACTGTGGTGTTGAATGGTGAGTTATAGTCAATGAACAGCAGTCTCACATAGGTTTTTCTCTTGTCCAGATGGGACAGGGTAGGGTGCAATGCGATGGCGATTGCATCATCTGTGGATCTATTGGTGCGGTAAGTAAATTGATCCTTGACTAGTCTCTCAAAGCAACTTTGTGATGACGGAAGTGAGTGCTACAGGGCGAATGACGCTTTGCATGTTTGATTGTTCGTCTTAGGGCATGGTGGGATTTCTTATAAGCTTCTGGATTATTGTACGGCTCCTTGAAAGCGGTAGCTCTAGCTCTGTGCGAATGTTGCTTGTAATCCATGGCTTCTGGTTGGGAAATGTATGTATGGTCACTCTGGGGACGATGCACTTATTGATGAAGCTGGTGACTGAGATGGTATACTCCTCAATGCCATTGGGTTAGGGAACATATTCCAGTCTGTGCTAGCAAAACAGTCCTATGGCGTTGAATCCGCGTCATCTGACCACTTCCGTATTGAGTGAGTCACTGGTAATTCCTGCTTTAGTTTTTGCTTGTAAGCAGGAATCAGGAAGATAGAATTATGATCAAATTTGCCAAATGGTGGGCGAGGGAGTGCTTTCTATGCATCTCTGTATGTGGAGTAAAGATCATCTAGAGTTTTTTTCCCCTCTGGTTGCATATGTGACATGCTGGTAGAAATTAGGTTAAACGGATTTAAGTTTCCCTGTGTTAAAGTCCCCAGCCACTAGGAGCGCCGCTTCTGGATGAGCATTTTCTTATTTGCTTATGACCTTATACAGCTTGTTGAGTGCGGTCTTAGTGCCAGCATCGGTTTGTGGTGGTAAATAGATGGCTACGAATAATATAGATGAGAACTCTTGGTAGATAGTGTTCTCTACTGCTTATCATGAGGTACTTTTCCTCAGGCGAGCAATACCTTGAGACTTCTTTAATATTAGACATTGCGCACCAGCTGGTATTGACAAATAGACACATACCCCTGCATACCCCATACCCCTGCACCTCGTCTTACCAGACATAGCTGCTCTGTCCTGTCGATTCAAAACCCAGCCAGCTCTATACTATCCGTGTCATCGTTCAGCCACGACTGCGTGAAACATAAGATAGTAGGATAATCGTCTTAATCGTCTTAATCGTAGATCATCTAGCTTATTTTCCAATGATTGCACGTTGGCCAATAGTACTGATGGTAGTGGTGGTTTACACACTATCCTCTGAATTCTCACCAGGCACTGCAACCTCTGCCCCCATTTCTCTGTCTTTTCTTCATGCGAATGACAGGGATTTGGGCCTGGTCTCGAGAAAGCAGTATATCCTTCGCTTCAGACTCATTAAAGAAAAAAATCATTTTCCAATTTGAGGTGACTAATCACTGTTCTGATGTCTAGAACCTCTTTTTGGTTATAAGAGATGGTAAAAGCAACATTATGTACAAAATAAGTTCCAAACAAAGTAGCTCAGTTGGTTAGGAGCCCATAAAATGGCAGCCATCCCCATTCTGATTGGACAGTGCACTCAAGTGTTTTGGAAAGAAAAGAAAGAAGGGATACCGGTCTGTAGTTTTTGACATCAGAGGAGTCGAGTGATGGTTTCTTGAGGAGGGGAGTGACTCAGGTCATTTGGAAGTCAGAGGGGACGCAGCCAGTGGTCAGGGATGACTTAATGAGGGAAGTCAGAAATGGGAGAAGGTCTCCAGAGATGGTCTGAAGGCAGGAGGGGATGGTTTCAAGAGGGCAGTTTGTTGGGCAGCTGGACCTCACTAGTAGCAGGATTTTAAGGCATAGGGTAGTTCTGTGTGAGTGGGACCAATTGATTCAGTAGGCTGAAGGAAGGAAGAACAGATGTCGTCAACTTTATTTTCAAAGTCGTTGACAAAGTCGTCTGCGGAGTGGGAGGAGGGAGGGGTTGGAGGATTAAGAAGGGAGGAGAAGGTGGAAAATATTTTCCCAGGGTTAGAGGCAGAAGCTTGACATGCAGGGTGATAGAAAGTGGCTTTAGCAGTAGATACAGAGGAAGATAATTTAGAGAGGAGAGAGTGGAAGGATGATAGAGAAAAAATAAACTTCCAGAGGACCTATTTTCATTCTGTAAGATCACAATTAGTCACTCAGCCACGGAGCAGGGTGAGGGCTGAAAGGAAAGGGGACAGTGCGAGTCACATGACCATCTGGGTAGGGGCTGAGTGGCTAGGGTTGGAGGAAATGGAAATAGAAAATGAAACAAAGTAGTCTGGAGGGGGGTTGCAGTGAGATTAGTAAGAGAACAGCCTCTAGTAAATTTGAGGTCAAGCGTATTGCCTGCCTTGTGAGTGGAAGGGGAAAGGGTGAAGTCAAGAGGCAAGAAGGGGAAAGAAAGAGTTGGAAAGAAAGAAATCAAAGGCAGATGTCGTAAGGTTGAAGTCACCAAGTATGAAGAGTGGTGAGCCATCTTCAGGAAATTAGCTTATCAAGGTGTCAAGCTCATTGATGAACTCTCCAAGGGCACCTGGTGGGCGATAGATGACAATAATGTTAAGTTTGAGTGGACAAGTGACATCTTAGAATTCAAATGAGGAGATGGACAGGTGAAAGAAGGAGAACAGAGAAAATCTCCACGAAAGAGAAATGAGTAGCTCTGTGCCAGCTAGCGATGGCCAAATGCTCTCGGATTATGAGAAATGGTAGTCAGATGAAGGAAGAGCAGCTGAAGTAACAGTGTTCTCTGGGGTGATCCATGTCTCCTCAGGGCCAAAAAGTCAAATGACTGAAGGGCAGCATAGGCTCAGATAAACTATGCATTCTTACCACAGATCGCCAGTTCCAAACGCTTCCAGAGACCAGGAATTCCACATGGGTTGTGTGCGTAGGGTAAACTAAAATAGAAGGGTTGTAGCTTTGTCTATTCTGCTAGAGATTAGTTCTGAACCCGTTAGCTATGTCTGTTCTGTTACAGATTAGTTCTGAATGTTCTTAAAGCATCACTGATTCACAAACGTGCTAGCCGACATTAGCAAGTTAATTTGTATGTACTGTACGGACATGGTGCACCACAACCCAATGTTGACGATATATCACTTATTTTGCCACAAAACATAGCTTGTTATATTTAAACCTTTATTTAACTAGGCAAGTCAGTTAAGAACAAATTATTATTTACAATGACAGTCTACCCCGGACCAATTGTGTGCCGCCCTATGAGACTCCATTCACGACCAGATGTGATGCAGCTTGGATTCGAACCAGGCACAGCAGTGACCCCTCTTGCACTGAGATGCAGTGCCTTACACTGCTGCGCCACTCAGGTGCCAAAAATAATTAATCTTAGCTGTGCTATTGTGCAAGTCACTATATTGCTGACAATGCAGATTTTAAGGGCATTTTCCCAGGGGCATTTTGCAAAGATCACATTCACGTAAAAGATGCAGATGTCGGCTCAATCGGAAATTACCTGTAAATGTCAGACTCGTGGTAAATGGTAGAGGGTATACATTTCTGACTGTGTGTGTGTGTGTGTGTGTGTGTGTGTGTGTGTGTGTGTGTGTGTGTGTGTGTGTGTGTGTGTGTGTGTAAAATGTGTGTATTTTGCAGCGGACCCTCCCTTCAGTGCGTACCCTGCTGTGATTGGAGCTGCCATTGGAGGGATGCTCATCACGACCATAGCAACTGTTCTGCTGTTCATGTACATATTCCGCAACTGCAACAACAACCCCAGTACGTTCACACACCTACACATTATATACTCACGCACTACACACAAAAACACTATACACAGTTCAATTACAATGTAAACTCTAACCCTAACCATCCAGTTAATGTAAACTCTAACCATCCAGTTATAATAAACTCTAACCTTCCAGTTAATGTAAACTGTAACCCTAACCATCCAGTTAATGTAAACTCTAACCATCCAGTTAATGTAAACTCTAACCCTAACCATCCAGTTAATGCAGACTCTAACCTAACCATCCAATTAATGTAAACTCTAACCATCCAGTTAATGTAAACCCTAACCCTAACCATCCAGTTAATGTAAACCCTAACCCTAACCATCCAGTTAATGTAAACTCTTACCATCCAGTTAATGTAAACTCTAACCCTAACCATCCAGTTAATGCAAACTCTTACCATCCAGTTAATGTAAACTCCAACCCTAACCATCCAGTTAATGCAAACTCTTACCATCCAGTTAATGTAAACTCTTACCATCCAGTTAATGTAAACTCTTACCATCCAGTTAATGTAAACTCTAACCCTAACCATCCAGTTAATGCAAACTCTTACCATCCAGTTAATGTAAACTCTAACCCTAACCATCCAGTTAATGCAAACTGTAACCATCCAGTTAATGTAAACTCTTACCATCCAGTTAATGTAAACTCTAACCCTAACCATCCAGTTAATGTAAACTCTTATCATCCAGTTAATGTAAACTCTAACCCTAACCATCCAGTTAATGTAAACTCTTATCATCCAGTTAATGTAAACTCTAACCCTAACCATCCAGTTAATGCAAACTCTTACCATCCATTTAATGTAAACTCTAACCCTAACCATCCAGTTAATGCAGACTCTAACCCTAACCATCCAGTTAATGTAAACTCTTATCATCCAGTTAATGTAAACTCTAACCCTAACCATCCAGTTAATGCAAACTCTTATCATCCAGTTAATGTAAACTCTAACCCTAACCATCCAGTTAATGTAAACTCTTACCATCCAGTTAATGTAAACTCTAACCATCCAGTTAATGTAAACTCTTACCATCCAGTTAATGTAAACTCTAACCATCCAGTTAATGTAAACTCTTACCATCCAGTTAATGTAAACTCTTACCATCCAGTTAATGTAAACTCTTACCATCCAGTTAATGTAAACTCTTACCATCCAGTTAATGTAAACTCTTACCATCCAGTTAATGTAAACTCTAACCCTAACCATCCAGTTAATGCAAACTGTAACCATCCAGTTAATGTAAACTCTTACCATCCAGTTAATGTAAACTCTTACCATCCAGTTAATGTAAACTCTAACCCTAACCATCCAGTTAATGCAAACTGTAACCATCCAGTTAATGTAAACTCTTACCATCCAGTTAATGTAAACTCTAACCATCCAGTTAATGTAAACTCTTACCATCCAGTTAATGTAAACTCTAACCATCCAGTTAATGTAAACTCTTACCATCCAGTTAATGTAAACTCTTACCATCCAGTTAATGTAAACTCTTACCATCCAGTTAATGTAAACTCTTACCATCCAGTTAATGTAAACTCTTACCATCCAGTTAATGTAAACTCTTACCATCCAGTTAATTTAAACTCTAACCATCCAGTTAATGTAAACCCTAACCATCCAGTTAATGTAAACTCTAACCCTAACCATCCAGTTAATGCAAACTCTAACCATCCAGTTAATGTAAACCCTAACCCTAACCATCCAGTTAATGTAAACTCTAACTCTAACCATCCAGTTAATCTAAACTCTTACCATCCAGTTAATGTAAACTCTAACCCTAGCCATCAAGTTAATGTAAACTCTAACCTAACCATTAAGTTCATGTAAACTCTAACCATCCAGTTAATGTAAACCCTAACTCTAACCATCCAGTTAATGTAAACTCTAACCATCCAGTTAATGTAAACCCTAACGCTAACCATCCAGTTAATGCAGACTCTAACCTAACCATCCAGTTAATTTAAACTCTAACCATCCAGTTAATGTAAACCCTAACCATCCAGTTAATGTAAACCCTAACCCTAACCATCCAATTAATGTAAACTCTCACCATCCAGTTAATGTAAACTCTAACCCTAACCATCCAGTTAATGTAAACTCTAACCATCCAGTTAATGTAAACTCTAACCCTAACCATCCAGTTAATGTAAACTCTAACCATCCAGTTAATGTAAACTCTAACCCTAACCATCCAGTTAATGTAAACTCTAACCATCCAGTTAATATAAACTCTAACCCTAACCATCCAGTTAATGTAAACTCTAACCATCCAGTTAATGTAAACTCTAACCCTAACCATCCATTTAATATAAACTCTAACCCTAACCATCCAGTTAATTTAAACTCTCACCATCCAGTTAATGTAAACTCTAACCCTAACCATCCAGTTAATTTAAACTCTTACCATCCAGTTAATGTAAACTCTAACCCTAACCCTCATGTTAATGTAAACTCTAACCCTAACCATCCATTTAATATAAACTCTAACCCTAACCATCCAGTTAATTTAAACTCTCACCATCCAGTTAATGTAAACTCTAACCCTAACCATCCAGTTAATTTAAACTCTTACCATCCAGTTAATGTAAACTCTAACCCTAACCCTCATGTTAATGTAAACTCTAACCCTAACCATCCATTTAATATAAACTCTAACCCTAACCATCCAGTTAATTTAAACTCTTACCATCCAGTTAATGTAAACTCTAACCCTAACCCTCATGTTAATGTAAACTCTAACCCTAACCATCCATTTAATATAAACTCTAACCCTAACCATCCAGTTAATTTAAACTCTAACCCTAACCATCCATTTAATATAAACTCTAACCCTAACCATCCAGTTAATGTAAACTCTAACCCTAACCCTCATGTTAATGTAAACTCTAACCCTAACCATCCATTTAATATAAACTCTAACCCTAACCATCCAGTTAATGTAAACTCTAACCCTAACCATCCATTTAATATAAACTCTAACCCTAACCATCCAGTTAATGTAAACTCTAACCCTAACCATCCATTTAATGTAAACTCTAACCCTAACCATCCATTTAATATAAACTAACCCTAACCATCCAGTTAATTTAAACTCTTACCATCCAGTTAATGTAAACTCTTACCATCCAGTTAATGTAAACTCTAACCCTAACCCTCATGTTAATGTAAACTCTAACCCTAACCATCCATTTAATATAAACTCTAACCATCCAGTTAATGTAAACCCTAACCCTAACCATCCATTTAATATAAACTCTAACCATCCAGTTAATGTAAACTCTAACCCTAACCATCCATTTAATATAAACTCTAACCCTAACCATCCAGTTAATTTAAACTCTTACCATCCAGTTAATGTAAACTCTAACCATCCAGTTAATGTAAACTCTAACCCTAACCCTCATGTTAATGTAAACTCTAACCCTAACCATCCATTTAATATAAACTCTAACCATCCAGTTAATGTAAACTCTAACCATCCAGTTAATGTAAACTCTAACCATCCAGTTAATGTAAACTCTAACCTAACCCTAACCCTCATGTTAATGTAAACTCTAACCCTAACCATCCATTTAATATAAACTCTAACCCTAACCATCCAGTTAATTTAAACTCTACCATCCAGTTAATGTAAACTCTAACCATCCATTTAATATGTAAACTCTAACCCTAACCATCCATTTAATATAAACTCTAACCATCCAGTTAATGTAAACTCTACCATCCAGTTAATGTAAACTCTACCATCCAGTTAATGTAAACTCTTACCATCCAGTTAATGTAAACTCTTACCATCCAGTTAATAACCCTAAACTCAGTTAACCCTAACCATCCAGTTAATGTAAACTCTTACCATCCAGTTAATGTAAAACCATCCAGTTAATGTAAACCTAACCCTAACCATCCAGTTAATGTAAACTCTAAATCCAGTTAATGTAAAACCATCCATGTTAACCATCCAGTTAATGTAAACTCTAATCCAGTTAATGTAAACCTAACCATCCAGTTAATGTAAACTCTACCATCCCCTACCATCCAGTTAATGTAAACTCTTACCATCCAGTTAATGTAAACTCTTACCATCCAGTTAATGTAAACCTAACCATCCAGTTAATGTAAACTCTACCATCCAGTTAATTTAAACTCTAACCATCCAGTTAATGTAACCCTAACCATCCAGTTAATGTAAACTCTAACCCTAACCATCCAGTTAATGCAAACTCTAACCATCCAGTTAATGTAAACCCTAACCCTAACCATCCAGTTAATGTAAACTCTAACCTAACCATCCAGTTAATCTAAACTCTTACCATCCAGTTAATGTAAACTCTAACCCTAGCCATCAAGTTAATGTAAACTCTAACCTAACCATTAAGTTCATGTAAACTCTAACCATCCAGTTAATGTAAAAACTCTAACCATCCAGTTAATGTAAACTCTAACCATCCAGTTAATGTAAACCCTTAACCATCCAGTTAATGCAGACTCTAACCTAACCATCCAGTTAATTTAAACTCTAACCATCCAGTTAACCATCCAGTTAATGTAAACCCTAACCCTAACCATCCAATTAATGTAAACTCTCACCATCCAGTTAATGTAAACTCTAACCCTAACCATCCAGTTAATGTAAACTCTAACCATCCAGTTAATGTAAACTCTAACCCTAACCATCCAGTTAATGTAAACTCTAACCATCCAGTTAATGTAAACTCTAACCCTAACCATCCAGTTAATGTAAACTCTAACCATCCAGTTAATATAAACTCTAACCCTAACCATCCAGTTAATGTAAACTCTAACCATCCAGTTAATGTAAACTCTAACCCTAACCATCCATTTAATATAAACTCTAACCCTAACCATCCAGTTAATTTAAAACCATCCAGTTAATGTAAACCATCCAGTTAATTTAAACTCTTACCATCCAGTTAATGTAAACTCTAACCCTAACCATCCAGTTAATGTAAACTCTTACCATCCAGTTAATTTAAACTCTTACCATCCAGTTAATGTAAACTCTAACCCTAACCCTCATGTTAATGTAAACTCTAACCCTAACCATCCATTTAATATAAACTCTAACCCTAACCATCCAGTTAATTTAAACTCTTACCATCCAGTTAATGTAAACTCTAACCCTAACCATCCATTTAATATAAACTCTAACCCTAACCATCCAGTTAATTTAAACTCTAACCCTAACCATCCATTTAATATAAACTCTAACCCTAACCATCCAGTTAATGTAAACTCTAACCCTAACCCTCATGTTAATGTAAACTCTAACCCTAACCATCCATTTAATATAAACTCTAACCCTAACCATCCAGTTAATGTAAACTCTAACCCTAACCATCCATTTAATATAAACTCTAACCCTAACCATCCAGTTAATGTAAACTCTAACCCTAACCATCCATTTAATGTAAACTCTAACCCTAACCATCCATTTAATATAAACTCTAACCCTAACCATCCAGTTAATTTAAACTCTTACCATCCAGTTAATGTAAACTCTAACCCTAACCCTCATGTTAATGTAAACTCTAACCCTAACCATCCATTTAATATAAACTCTAACCATCCAGTTAATGTAAACCCTAACCCTAACCATCCATTTAATATAAACTCTAACCATCCAGTTAATGTAAACTCTAACCCTAACCATCCATTTAATATAAACTCTAACCCTAACCATCCAGTTAATGTAAACTCTAACCATCCAGTTAATGTAAACTCTAACCCTAACCCTCATGTTAATGTAAACTCTAACCCTAACCATCCATTTAATATAAACTCTAACCATCCAGTTAATGTAAACTCTAACCATCCAGTTAATGTAAACTCTAACCATCCAGTTAATGTAAACTCTTACCATCCAGTTAATGTAAACTCTAACCCTAACCCTCATGTTAATGTAAACTCTAACCCTAACCATCCATTTAATATAAACTCTAACCCTAACCATCCAGTTAATTTAAACTCTTACCATCCAGTTAATGTAAACTCTAACCCTAACCATCCAGTTAATGTAAACTCTTACCATCCAGTTAATTTAAACTCTTACCATCCAGTTAATGTAAACTCTAACCCTAACCATCCAGTTAATGCAGACTCTAACCCTAACCATCCAGTTAATTTAAACTCTTACCATCCAGTTAATGCAGACTCTAACCCTAACCATCCAGTTAATGTAAACCCTAACCCTAACCATCCAGTTAATGTAAACTCTAACCCTAACCCTCATGTTAATGTAAACTCTAACCCTAACCATCCATTTAATATAAACTCTAACTCTAATCAGGGGTGGAAGTAACTAACCTCTGGTGTTGACCCAACTAGCATGCTGACCCTGACCCTAAATAGCACGGTGACCCTGACCCTAAGTAGCATCCTGACCCTGACCCTAAGTAGCATCCTGACCTTGACCCTAACTAGCAGGATGTCCCTGACCCTAACTAGCAGGATGACCCTGACCCTAACTAGCATGCTGATCCTAACTAGCAGGATGACCCTGACCCTAAGTAGCACCCTGACCCTAACTAGCACGATGACCCTGACCCTAAGTAGCATCCTGACCCTGACCCTAAGTAGCAGCATGAACCTGACCCTAACTAGCATGCTGACCCTGACGCTAAATAGCACGATGACCCTGACCCTAAGTAGCATCCTGACCCTCACCCTAGCTAGCAGGATGACCCTGACCCTAACTAGCATGCTGACCCTGACGCTAAAAAGCATGATGACCCTGACCCTAACCAGCATACTGACCCTGACCCTATCTGGCATGATGACCCTAACTAGCATGCTGATCCTAACCCTAACTAGCACGATGACCCTGGCCCTGACTAACATGATGACCCTCACCCTGACTAACATGATAACCCTCACCCTGACTAACATGATAACCCTGACCCTAACTAGCAAGCTGACCCTGACCCTAACTAGCATGATGAACATGACCCTAACCAGCATGCTGACCCACCCTGACTAGCATGCTGACCCTGACCCTAACTAGCACAATGACCCTAACTAGGAATGATGACCCTGACCCTAACTAGCATGCTGACCCTGACCCTAACTAGCATAATGACCCTACCCTAACTAGCATGATGATCCTGACCCTAACTAGCATGCTGACCCTGATCCTAACTTGCATGCTGACCCTGACTAGGAGTTATCAGGATACAACAAAAGTATATATATAATTATTTAACTAGGCAAGTTTAGTATTTTTTATTTCTCCTTGATTGAACCAGGTAGGCCAGTTGAGAAGAAGTTCTCATTTAAAACTGCAACCTGGCAAAGATAAAGCAAAGCAGTGCGACAAAAACAACAGGGTTACACAAGGGAATAACAAACGTGCAGTCAATAACACAATAGAAAAATCTATGTACATTGTGAGCAAATGTAGAAGATTAGGATGGTAATGGCAATAAATAGGCCATAGAGACAAAATAATTACAATTTAGCATTAACACTGGAGTGATAGATGTGCAGATGATGATGTGCAAGTAGAGATACTGGGGTGCAAAAGAGAAAAAAAGAGAAACAACAATATAGGGATGAGGTAGTTGGGTGTGCTATTTAAAGATTGGCTGTGTACAGATACAGTGATCGGGAAGCTGCTCTGACAGCTGATGCTTAAGATTGGAGAGGGAGATATAAGACTCCAGCTTCAGTGATTTTTGCAACACGTTCCAGTCATTAGCAGCGGAGACCTGGAAGGAAAGGCGGCCAAAGGAAGTGTTGGCTTTGGGGATGACCAGTGAAATATACCTGCTGGAGCACGTGCTACGGGTGGGTGTTGCTATGGTGACCAGTGAGTTGAGATAAGGCGGGGCTTTACCTAGCATAGACTTATAGATGACCTGGAGCCAGTGGGTTTGGTGACGAATATGTAGTGAGGGCAAGCCAAGAACATACAGGTTGCAGTGGTGGGTGGTATTGTCACGCCCTGGTCAAAGTATTTTGTGTTTATCTTTATGTATTTGGTCAGACCAGGGTGTGGCATGGGGTTTTTGTAATTGTGGTGTGTTTGTTTTGGGGTTTTGGTGGTGGTATTGGGATTGTAGCTTAGTGGGTTATCTAGCAAAGTCTATGGCTGTCTGGAGAGCTGCAGTTTGGTCCGACTCTCCTTCATCACCACTAGAAAACCGTAACAGAATCACCCACCACCAACGGACCAAGCAGCGTGTCAACTGGCAGGAGCAGCAGGAGAGGCAACAGGTGCAGCAGGAGAGGAGGCAACAGGAGCAGCCCAAAGAGGAGTACAGTATGGACTATACTTCTTGGGAGGAGATAGACAGGTGGGCGGTCGACCCAGGGAGAGTGCCGGAGCCCGCCTGGGATTCGATGGAGCAGTGCGCGGAAGGTTATCGGAGAATGAGGTTGGCGAAGCAAGCACGGCGGCGCGGACGGAAGCCCGAGAGTCAGCCCCAAAAATTTCTTGGGGGGGGCTCACAGGGAGTATGGCTAGACCTGTGCAAACTTCCTGTGGTTACCGGGGGGCTAGAGAGACTGGGCAGGCACCGTGTTATGCAGTGGTGCGCACGGTGTCCCCAGTGCGGGTGCATAGCCCGGTGCGGTATATTCCAGCTCCTCGTATCGGCCGGGCTAGAGTGGGCATCGAGCCAGGTAAGGTTGGGCAGGCTCGGTGCTCAAGAGCTCCAGTGCGCCTGCACGGTCCGGTCTATCCAGTACCACCTCCACACCCCAGCCCCCCGGTAGCAGCTCCCCGCACCAGGCTTCCTGTGCGTGTCCTCGGTCCAGTACCACCAGTACCAGCACCACGCATCAGGCCTACAGTGCGCCTCGCTTCTCCAGCGCTGTCGGAGCCTTTCTCCGACACAGCGCTGCAGGAGTCTCCCGCCTGTTCAGCGCAGCCAGAGCTGCCAGTCTGCATGAAGCAGCCAGAGCTGTCAGTCTGCATGAAGCAGCCAGAGCTGTCAGTCTGCATGGAGCAGCCAGAGCTGTCAGTCTACATGAAGCAGCCCGAGCTGCCAGTCTGCATGAAGCAGCCAGTCTGCATGGAGCAGCCAGAGCTGTCAGTCTACATGAAGCAGCCCGAGCTGCCAGTCTGCATGAAGCAGCCAGTCTACATGGAGCAGCCAGAGCTGTCAGTCTGCATGAAGCAGCCAGAGCTGTCAGTCTGCATAGAGCAGCCAGTCTGCATGGAGCTGCCAGTCTGCATGGAGCTGCCAGTCTGCAAGGAGCTGCCAGTCTGCAAGGAGCTGTCAGTCTGCAAGGAGCTGTCAGTCTGCACGGAGCTGTCAGTCTGCAAGGAGCTGTCAGTCTGCAAGGAGCTGTCAGTCTGTAAGGAGCTGCCAGTCTGCAAGGAGCTGCCAGTCAGCACGGAGCCGCCAGAGCGGTCAGTCTGTAAGAAGCCGCCAGAGCTGTCAGCCTATATCAGTCTGTCCAGCGCCGCCAGTGCCCCCAGTCTGCCCAGCGTCGCCAGTCTGCCCAGCGCCGTCAGTCTGCCCAGCATCGCCGGTCTGCCCAGCGTCGCCGGTCTGCCCAGCGTCGCCGGTCTGCCCAGCGTCGCCGGTCTGCCCAGCGTCGCCGGTCTGCCCAGCGTCGCCGGTCTGCCCAGCGTCGCCGGTCTGCCCAGCGCCGCCAGGCTGCCCAGCGCCGCCAGGCTGCCCAGCGCCGCCAGATCTGCCAGTCAGCCAGACTCTTCCAGATCTGCCAGTCAACCAGACTCTTCCAGATCTGCCAGTCAACCAGACTCTTCCAGATCTGCCAGTCAACCACTCTTCCAGATCTGCCAGTCAACCAGACTCTTCCAGATCTGCCAGTCAACCAGACTCTTCCAGATCTGCCAGTCAGCCAGGATCTGCCAGTCAGCCAGGATCTGCTGAAACCACCAGCCAGCCAGGATCTGGTAGATCTATCTACCTGCCTGAGCTTCCTCTCACTCCTGAGCTTCCTCTCACTCCTGAGCTTTCTCTCACTCCTGAGCTTTCTCTCACTCCCTAGCTTCCCCTCAGTCCTGAGCTTCCTCTCACTCCTGAGCTTTCTCTCACTCCCGAGCTTCCCCTCAGTCCCGAGCTGCCTCAGTCCCGAGCTGTCCTTCAGTCCCGATCTGCTCCTCAGTCCAGTGGGGTTCTGGGTGAGGACTACTAGGCCATGGTCGGCGGCAAGGGTGGACTATCCAGGGACGAAAGGAGAGGGGACTAAGACATTAACTGAGTGGGGTCCACGTCCCGCGCCGGAGCCGCCACCATGGACAGACGCCCACCCGGACCCTCCCTATTGTTTTGAGGTGCGTTCGGGAGTCCGCACCTTAGGGGGGGGGGTTCTGTCACGCCCTGGTCAAAGTATTTTGTGTTTATCTTTATGTATTTGGTCAAACCAGGGTGTGGCATGGGGTTTTTGTAATTGTGGTGTGTTTGTCTTGGGGTTTTGGTGGTGGTATTGGGATTGTAGCTTAGTGGGTTATCTAGCAAAGTCTATGGCTGTCTGGAGTGGTTCTCAATCAGAGGCAGGTGCTTATCGTTGTCTCTGATTGGGAACCATATTTAGGCAGCCATATTCTTTGAGTTTGTCGTGGGTGATTGTCCTTAGTGTCCTATGTGTACTCTCGGTTAGTTTGCACTAGATAGGCTGTTTCGGTTTCGATTACGTTTATTGTTTTGTGTAGTGTTCGTGTTTCTTTGTTTGATTAAACATGAATCTCAATCGACACGCTGCAGTTTGGTCCGACTCTCCTTCATCACCACTAGAAACCTGTAACAGGTATATGGGGCTTTGGTGATACATCGGATGGCACTACATCCAGCTTGTTGAGTAGAGTGTTGGAGGCCATTTTGTAAATTACCCTCGTAAAACTTACTATCCTACGATTATGTTTGCCAGCAGCATGAGTGAAGGAGGCTTTGTTGCGAAATAGGAAGCTAGATTTCATTTTGGATTGGAGATAATGTGAGTCTGGAAGGAGAGTTTACAGTCTATCCAGACACCTAGGTATTTGTAGTTCACTACTATCACTATTTCCGGCGCCGACAGAGATGGCCGCCTCGCTTCGCAACTATGCAGTATTTTGTTTTTTTACATGTTATTTCTTAAATTGGTACCCCAGGTAATCTTAGGTTTTATTACATACAGTCGGGAGGAACTACTGAATATAAGAGCAACGTCACCTCACCATCATTACAATCAGGAATAAGACTTTCCCGAAGTGGATCCCCTTTTTTGCCCATCACCCAGGACAATGGATCGGATCCCAGTCGGAGAACCAAAACAATGTCGCCGTAAAAGGGGCAGACGGAGCAGTCTTCTGGTCAGGCTCCGGAGACGGGCCCATCGCGCACCGCTCCCGAGCATACTACTCGCCAATGTCCAGTCTCTTGACAACAAGGTTGATGAAATCCGAGCAAGGGTAGCATTCCAGAGAGACAGAAACTAACGTTCTTTGCTTCACGGAAACATGGCTCACTCGAGACACACTATCGGAGTCGGTACAGCCAGCTGGTTTCTTCACGCATCGCGCCGACAGAAACAAGCATCTTTCTGGTAAGAAGAGGGGCGGGGGGTATGCCTTATGATTTACGAGACATGGTGTGATCATAACAACATACAGGAACTCAAGTCCTTCTATTCACCTGACTTAGAATTCCTTACAATCAAATGTCGACCACATTATCTACCAAGAGAATTCTTTTCGATTATAATCACAGCCGCATATATTCCCCCCAAAGCAGACGCATCGACGGCCCTGAACAAACTTTATTTGACGTTATGTAAACTGGAATATGCTGAGGCTGCATTCTGAATTGGTCCACCCACACAGACAGTGTGGTGAAGAAGGCACAGCAGCGCCTCTTCAACCTCAGGAGGCTGAAGAAATTCGGCTTGTCACCAAAAGCACTCACAAACTTCTACAGATGCACAATCGAGAGCATCCTGTCGTGCTCTTTCACTGCTGGTACAGCAACTGCTCTGCCCACAACCGTAAGGATCTCCAGAGGGTAGTGAGGTCTGCACAACGCATCACCGGGGGCAAACTACCTGCCCTCCAGGACACCTACACCACCCAATATCACAGGAAGGCCATAAAGATCATCAAGGACATCCACCCGAGCCACTGCCTGTTCATCCCGCTATCATCCAGAAGGCGAGGTCAGTACAGGTGCATCAAAGCAGGGACCGAGAGACTGAAAAAGAGCTTCAATCTCAAGGCCATCTACGAATCCCTTTTGGCCCGACAGTCTAGGGGAGATGGTAACTAGACCCGTAACATAACTCATGCAAATTATAATAGTGAAAAAGTGAGAACAAAATAACCACAGACAACTAAATTACCGTCAAACACATGGTTTATTAGAAAACACACGGTAATGGGGGGTTAGGGTTAGGGTTAGGGGGTTAGGGTTAGGGTTAGGGGGAGCAGGAAAAGGAGCTGAGCTGGACCCAAGGAAAGAAATAATAAGTATTCAAAAACACCCCTAAGCTAGACTAGCCTATTTCAACAACAGCTAACTAACCAAATATATAGTGGGTGGTCCGCCCAGTTCTAACTTGTGTTTTTAACAAAGTTTACCTACGGGTAGTGTATGCCCATGGGGGACTTGTCTTGGTTCCCCCTTTTCCCACCATCAAACAAACACTCAAACACCATAACCAAAAACAATACTCACAGGTGAGGACAAAGTGATATGGAGGTATGGAGGTACTCAAACAAAAGATAGCTCAATACATAAAGAGCGCGAGACAGAGAGACATAGTAGGAGAGGGTTAGAGAGCTCTACAAACATATGAGAGAGCTTTACAAACATATGGCATTTACAGAGAGATTGAGCTCCAGAGCAAACAACTGACAGGGTTTTTAAACCAAGGGAAAGGAACTGTGATTGGGTAGGAAAAAGGAGGAGGTGTGTCTTCTGATTGTTGATTGATTGGTGACTGATTGGGGAGTGATGATTTTCACCTGTGAGGGGAGAAGGAGAGAAAATAAATACACACAGGATACACACAGGATACCTGTATCCGTAACACTCCCACCCTTAAAAAGAGCAACCCTAGGGATTGCGACCACAGTATTTACAAAACATCAAAATCATAATTTGTCTTTTAAACATGAGATAAAGCATCTGCCAACACATTATCGGAACCCTTTTTGTGGCGGATCTCCAAATTTTAATTCTGTACAATAAGCGCCCAACGCATAAGGCGCTGGTTCTGGTGGTACATCCAGTGGAGAAACACTAATGGGTTGTGGTCAGTATATACAATCACTGGTAGGGCACTGGAACCAATATATACCTCAAAGTACTGCAGAGCCAACAACAAAGCAAGAGCTTCTTGTTCTATTGTGGCATAGTTTGTTTGACATTTATTACATTTACGTGAAAAATAACAAACGGGATGATCCACTCCACTTTTGTCCTGCTGCAGTACAACAGCACCAGCACCTCTGGCACTAGCATCTACCTCAAGTTTGAATGGTTGTTCAAAATCCGGAGCAGCGAGTACAGGGGTATTACATAAGAGGGCTTTAGCAGATTCAAAAGCTATCTTAGAATCAGGGGACCACACAAATGATCTAGCTGGACTGAGCAAATCGGTCAATGGAGCAACTACCGCAGAGAAATTTTTACAGAAACTACGGTAGTAGCCAACCATCCCTAAAAAGCGGCGAAGCTCTCGCCTGGTGGTAGGTGCGGGGAATGCAGTTATAGCCAAGACCTTGGCATCAACAGGGCACACCTGTCCATGGCCGACCTCTTTACCGAGATAGGTAACAGTAGCCTTCCCAAACTCGCACTTTGCCAAGTTCAATGTTAGAGAAACAGCTGCCAAACGTTTACATACTACCCTTAGAGAGTCAACATGATCTGACCACTTAGACAAATACATTTCTAGGTCATCAAGGTATGCACTACAATTAGGAACGCCAGCTAATACAGAGTTAATAACCAGTCGTTGGAAAGTGGCTGGTGCATTTCGCATCCCAAAAACCATGACTGAGTACTGTAGGAAGTTGTCTGGGGTCACAAAGGCAGAAATCTCAGGCGCACGTGAAGTTAACGGAACCTGCCAGTAACCTTTTAAGAGGTCCAACTTAGTTACATACATAGCAGCACCAATAGTGTCGATACAGTGGTCCAGTCTGGGTAACGGGTACGAATCTGGCATTGTAACAGAATTTACCTTTCGATAATCCGTACATAACCTGGACGTACCATCAGGTTTAGGAACCAGAATACAACGAGAACTCCAAGGGCTTGAACTTGGCTTAGCCAGGTCATTCTCCAACAAATATCTCACCTCATCCCTCATTATCTTCCTCTTGGAAGCGTTGATACGATATCGGTGTTGCTTGATAGGTGTAGCATTTCCAACATTAATGTCATGTTCCAACACGTTTGTGCGAGGAGGAACATCATTAAAGAGACATGAAAAACTGTGTAGTAGCCTCATAATATCGTTGGCCTGTCCTTCCGTTAAATGAACCAGACCGGATTGGATAGACAGCAGCATTTCTGAGTTGGGCAATCTAACACACTGCTGCTGAGTATTGCGCAACTCCAATCCATCAACATCATCAATATGACAGTCCACTATCATAGCAGTAGTAGCAGAGGAGACAGCAGTACCTTCCTCTGTTTTTGTACTATCTAACTGTGTGATGGGTCGGGTGTGGTATGCTTTCAACATGTTAATGTGGCACAGACGAGATTGGCGTTGTCTATCAGGAGTTTGAAGCACATTGTCAGTTTCACTTATTTTCTTTTCAATTAAATAAGGACCAGAGAAATGAGCTGACAGTGAAGATCCTGGAACAGGTAATAACACCAGTACTTGGTCGCCTGGCTGTAGTGGACGAGAAACAGCCTCTTTGTCATAGTGTCTTTTCATGCTCCTCTGTGAGGAAGACAGAGCTTCCTTTGCGAGAGCACAAGCTTGGTGTAGGCGCTCACGTAAGCGACTAACGTAGTCCAACACATTCTCATCTCCTGTACACAACTCTTGGGACAAGAACTGTTCTTTAAGGACTTTCATTGGTCCTCTCACTGTGTGACCAAACATTAGTTTAGCCGGGCTGAAACCTAGGGACTCCTGCACAGTTTCACGAGCAGCAAACAAAACTAGAGGAACTCCCTCATCCCAATCTTTCTCAGATTCCAAACAATATTTACATAGCATAGACTTCAGTGTCTGATGCCAACGTTCAAACGCACCCTGAGACTCTGGGTGATAGGCGCTTGACACACGGTGCGTATTTGATAAGGATTTTAACACCTGCTTGAAGAGCTTGGATAGGAAATTGGTACCTTGATCACTTTGTACCACCTTAGGTAACCCGAATGTCGTGAAGAATTTTATTAAGGCTTTACTCACTACCGGGGCTGTATTTTGTCTTCGGTAACAGTCCAACACAATCAACCACCACATGTTCGAATGGTTCACCTATGACAGGTATGCGACAAAGAGGAGCGGGAGGAATAATCTGATTTGGTTTTCCTGTTATCTGACATGTGTGGCATGTCCTACAGAACTGAGCCACATCTTGTTTTAAACCCGGCCAAAAGAAATGTTGAAGGATCCGATCATAAGTCTTTGTGATTCCTAAATGACCAGACCAGGTGATCATGAGCAAGGGATAACACATTTTGTCGAAAGGCTGTAGGAATCACTATTTGGTAAACAGCATTCCAATCTCCACCCGCGTCAACATGGGATTTCCATTTACGCATGAGGAGATTACCATCAATGAAGTAAGCCACGTTCTTTACATCTTCCAATGAGACAACACTAGAAAAACATTTAGCAAGCTTGTTGTCAACCTTTTGGTTAGCAATCAGCTGCTCACGAGTGACTGGTAACTGTATTGCATCAGCAATAAGTTCAACATTCTTTGATTCTTTCCTGGGCTGTTTGTCAGAGGTGATCAGCTTCCCAGAGGTATCACACCACCCATCCTCTTGATCAACCTCTTTGAACAGAACTGTGTTCGAAAAATCTATCACGTCACCCTCTTGTCGTGCCTGAGCACGAGTGACAGCACAAGCGGGGAACACATGTGGAAAACTCTGTGCCAGCTCATTAGAGAGAGAGTGGTCACATTTATCCAATACTTCCAATACGGGTACTACCTTTCCTCCAGCAATATCGTTACCCACACAGGATACTTGTATCCGTAACACCATCAGACTGTTAAACAACCACACCTAGCATTGAGTGACTCAACTCCAGCCACTTTAATAATGTAAAAATTGATGTAAAAATGCATCACTAGGTACTTTAAACAATGCCACTTAATATAATGTTTACATGCCCTACATTACTCATCTCATATGTATATACTGTACTCTATACCATCCACTGCATCTTGCCTATGCCATTCTGTACCATCACTCATTCATATATTTGTATGTACATATTCTTCATCCCTTTACACTTGTGTGTATAAGGTAGTTGTTGTGGAATTGTTAGGTTAGACTACTCTTTGGTTATTTCTGCATTGTCGGAACTAGAAGCACAAGCATTTCGCTACACTCGCATTAACATCTGCTAACAATGTGTATGTGACAAATACAATTTGATTTGATTTGATTTGTCCACATATTCTAAGTCAGAACCATCCAGAGTAGTGATGCTAGTCGAACAGGAAGGTGCGCACAGCAATCAGTTGAAGAGCATGCATTTCGTTTTACTAGCATTTAAAAGCAGTTGGACGCCACGGAAGGAGTGTTGTATGGCATTGAAGCTTGTTTGGAGGTTTGTTTACACAGTGTCCAAAGAAAGGCCAGATGTATACCGAATGGTGTTGTCTGCGTAGAGGTGGATCAGAGAATCACCAGCAGCAAGAACGACATCATTGATATATACAGAGAAAAAACTCGTCCCGAGAATTTAACCCTGTGGCACCCACATAGAGACTGCCAGAGGTCCGGACAACAGGCCCTCCGATTTGATACACTGAACTCGATCTGAGAAGTAGTTGGTGAACAAGGCGAGGCAGTCATTTGAGAAGCCAAGGCTATTGAGTCTGCCGATAAGAATGCGGTGATTGACAGAGTCGAAAGTCTTGGCCAGGTCGATGAATACAGCTACACAGTACCGTCTTTTATCGATGGCGGTTTTGATAGCGTTTACGACCTTAAGCGTGGCTGAGGTGCACCCATGACCAGCTCGGAAACCAGATTGCATAGTGGAGAAGGTACGGTGGGATTCAAAATGGTCAGTCATCTGTTAGGTTAACTTGGCTTTCAAAGATTTTAGAAAGACAGGGCAGGATCGATATAGGTCTATAACAGTTTGTGTCTAGAGTGTCCCCCTTTGAAGAGGGGGGTGACCGTGGCAGTTTTCTTATCTTTGGGGATCTCAGACGATACGAAAGAGAGGTTGAATAGGCTAGTAGTGGAGATTGGGTTGCAACAATTTTGGCGGATCATTTTAGAAAGAGAAGGTCCAGATTGTCTAGCCCAGCTGATTTGTAGGGATTCAGATTTTGCAGCTCTTGCAAGTCAGTTAAGAACAAATTACTATTTACAAAGACGGCCTACCAAAAGGAAAAAAACCTCCTGCGGGGACGGGTCTGGGATTAAAAATAAATAGATAAAATATAAATATAGGACAAAACACACATCACAACAAGAGAGACAACACAACACTACATAAAGAGAGACAACACAACACTACGTAAAGAGAGACATATGACAACCACATAGCAAGGCAGCAACACATGACAACACAGCACGGTAGCAACAAAACATAACAACAACATGGGAGCATCACAACATGGTAGCAGCACAAAACATGGTACAAACATTACTGGGCACAGTCAACAGCACAAAGGGCAAGTAGGTAGAGACAACAATACATCACGCAAAGCAGCCACAACTGTCAGTAAGAGTGTCCATGATTGAGTCTTTGAATTAAGAGATTGAAATAAAACTGCCCAGTTTGACCCTGACCAGGAGTTATCAGGAAACAACAACAGTTTAATATCTGACCTTAACTCTCCTGTCTCTAAACAGGACTCCATGACATGCTCTTTGGAATGTGAGTATGGAGTCATACAGGCCATGTGTAAAACATGTGTATGTAGAATATGTGTATAAAACACTTGTGTGTGTGTGTGTATATATATAATGTGGGTTTCATGTGTATATAGTATGTGTCTGTGTATATATATATGTGTGCGTATATATATAAAATGTGTATATATTATGTGTATGTGTGTGTTTGTATGTTCATATATATATATATATATATATATATATACATATACATATACATATATATATACAATGTAAGTATCATGTGTATATAGTATGTGTTTGTGTATATATATATATATATACAATGTGGGTTTCATGTGTATATAGTATGTGTTTATATATACAATGTATATGGGTTTCATGTGTATATAGTATGTGTTTATATATATATATATATATATATATATATATATATATATAATGTGTGCATAATGTGTATATAACATGTGTGTGTGTATATACTGTATATATATATAATGTGTGTATAATGTGTGCATGTGTAGGCAGCACAGCTGGTCCAGGGAGAACATCAACCTCCCTGATGATGAGGTGATGGGAGGAGTTGACGGAGAGGGAGGAGCTACAGAACATTGCCCCTCCCCTAGCCCAGGTACCCTAATGTCTCATTAACATAATGAGACATAATCTCCCCCCAGGCCCATGTCATTAAAGTAGTAATATGTTGCAATTGCTCCGTGATTGGTTGCCACAATTCTATGTTTGTCTAATTTCAGTTTGAGACAGAACAAAACAAGTGTAGAATATTTACATTGTAGTCATTTAGCAGATGCTCTAATCCAGAGCATATCATTGTATACCCAAACCGCTGTGAAATATCTTTTCAATAACCTAAAATATTGTGTTTGAAGCTGATGTGTCAAACACAAACTAAGATCTACCTCTTCTTCGAACTGCTTACAATGAGAATGACAGATCTATAACTAACATTTCTATGTGAAAAAGTTATATACTGGATTTTTAACATGTTAATAAATCCAATCAGTTCTATGATGATAAATTAGTCTTCTCTTCTCTAGGTCACGTCCATGTCCTCTCCTAGGGCTGCCTCCCCCGTCTCCCCTCCTCTAACTGCTGAGGACAACGAACCTGTCAACGTCACCATCACCGTCATGGCAACGGGCTGAAGATCACACACACATCCATACATACTGGATAATGCTGCGTTCATAACAAGTGGAAACTCTGTAAATACAATTTGTATTAAAAGTACAGCTGTCATGCTCAAAAACATTATAGTGTTCAAATACCATACTAATAGATTATTTTTCAAAAATAATGATTTGCTGTTGCATTTAACTTCCAAAAATGCTGTTATCAAGGTAATTTCCTTAGTATGTGATGTCAGAGTTCAGCATGTGGGAGAAGTCGAAGCTCAGAGATGATAGACGAGTTTCCCACTAGTAATTACCAGTTGGAAGGGCATGCAAGTGTATTTTTCCAAGTCATATGCTGGTATTTACAAATATAGGAGATGGTGTGAATGAAGCCTAAGCACCTGTCTGTTCTGCCTTCCAGGTTGAAATAAAGTACAGTTCTTATCACAACTTATTTAATTTGATACACAATAAGGGTTACACACCAACACGAGACAGACAGACAGACAGACAGACAGACAGACAGACAGACAGACAGACAGACAGACAGACAGACAGACAGACAGACAGAGATCTATACCGAGAGACATTAGTTGGTTTGAGTGGTATGTAATTGTGCTGAGCTGTAGAGCAGTTGTGTTTGATTGATTGATGTAGGGATCTGATCCTATGTGAAAATGTGGTTACTAGGGGAATGATAATTGTCTGCTGATTGAATATTGAGAAGGAGAAGAGACAGAGGAAGTGTTGCGGCTTAGTGGTTGGTGTAGATCACTCCCCATAGGGGAGTCAGGATTAGGGTGGAGGAGAGAGATAGGGGTTAGGTTAGGATGAGAACCCTAGTTAGGGTAATGGTGATGGTTAAGGTTAGGGGTTTTGGGAGAGGTTAGGGTTGGGGTTAGGGGTTAGGGGTAGGATTAAAACCATGGTTAGGGTAATGGTAAAGGTTAGGAGTGGGGTTTGGGGAGAGGTTACGGTTAGGGGTAGGATTGGGGTTAAGTTTAGGAGAGTTGGATGATTTTGTGTGGTCTGTGAGTGTTGGATGAATGGGAGGAGGGCAGCCAATGTGCTGTTTTTAATAGTTCTCAAGAATCGTTTTGAGTACCCTCTTTGTCTAAGTGCATTGAATAGTGCATTTATTGCATAATCCAGGTCTTGCTTGCAAGATGATATCCTGTAGAACCGCATGATTTGGGACTTTATTATTCCCTTAAATGTATGTTTAGGGTGGTAACTGTTTTTATGAAGTAACCCGTGTGTGTCTGTTGGTTTGAAGTAGACTCTAGTGTGTAGTGTTATCTGTGATTGGTTGATATTACTGAAGAAAACCCATTTCCTCCGTCGATGGTGTGCTGCGACCGGCTTGGAAGGGCTTGGGGGCGAAGGTGGCTACCGGTTTCAGCCGTGAGCTATACAGTGCCCCTACTCCATACTCGCTGCTTCCCAGGGCCGAGGACTTAGTACCCGCTGCGTCATGTCCCCCTGCGGGGGGGCACGGGGCCCCTTGCCCCCGGCGCGATTGTCAACCGGGTCGGACTGTCCTCAGTGCGCACCCAACCTTGTTGCGTCACCAGGGCGGGGATAGGCTCACGTAAACTGGACTCCAGGGGTCAGTGGCGATGTCGGCAACCCACTCGACCCGTCTTGAAACACGGACCAAGGAGTCTAACGCAAGCAAGTTTTCTCCGAACACACCCCGTGGCGCAATGAAAGTGAGGGAATTTGACATGCTCATAAATTCTGCTGAAATGCAAAATTGACTGGCCCGATGAAATCGGGATGGCCGGGCAGTGCTAGTGGTTCCTCTCCATGGTGACATGGTGACATGAGAGAAGTGGGTGGGACTGTCGTTTTTTTACGTTTTTTGAAAAATGTCCAAAATGACTATTTTGGACTCGGATGGGGGGTGCTCCCTACCCAACCATGGACCCCTTGCACACCCCTAAAGGAATTTAAAACCATTATAAAAATGTTATCCTGGTAACCAGTTCCAATCACCAGGCGCACGGCTGTCCACTTGCAATATGTTTCAATGGGTATTTACCATCACGAATTTGACATGCTCAAAAAAACTGGTTCCTCTCCATCACTCGTTGGTGTTGATTTCAGAATGTCATTTTGGTGATGGTACCTCGCTGTTTAAACATATTACAAGTGGACAAAAGTCAGCCAGCAAGTCACTGTCCATCAGTTAATTAGATATCATTCTGACACCAAACTGATACAAGCTGACACCACACCCACTTTTTCCAACTCGTTTAGATGCCAACTATCACATATTTCAGAGCAGGCCCAGAATTCACAGCGCCTTCTGTTTAAACCATAATAAAAACATATAACACGTTGGTACTATCTAGCTGCGGGTCCAGTTCTGACAGGTGTAGGCCTAGCTGAGGCGACCTCGAATACCAAGTTTTGGCTCGGTAGGTCATTTGGAGCCCGAGCAGCGACCTTAATTAGTGCTGAAAATCCTTTTTCCGGGCGTTGCTACGGGGTTCTTGAATGAGCTATCGGACAGAAACTTTGGGATCCATCTCTATGGGCCGAGGTGATTTTAATGCACCTAGTCTTGCGACTCTGCGACTTTTCTAAATGTCGTCATTTTCGTAATGGTCAAAATGAATTGAAATGATTGCAAATGTACAAGGCTGTTTCTCGGTCTGAGAACCTTCTAGAGCCACATAACTCACCGTGCACTATTGACTTGAGCTCTATAACAGGTTTCTAAAGTTTCAGAGCTCTAGGTCTAATGGTTCTTTGATAGTTTGAACAAAGGTAACTAACTATTGTAGGCTCTGTCTGTCTCTAAGCCCCACACGGTGTCACTCCGTCCTTGCTGTGTGTGTGTGTGTGATTTTTTATTGGAAATCTGATAGGATGAATGACTGATTTACAGTTCATGAAGGTTGTCTAATCACACATATGAAGTTTTGGAAAGATCTGACTTTTTAACCCTTCGAAACAGCCCCTTTTACCCACATTATGGCACTTCCGGTTGGCACAGGCAGCTAAAAGTAAACACATATCCTCATTGGGGTAGGCTTTTACAGAATCCTGTTAAGAATTGACTGATCTACACAGGGTTGAATGCAGTGATTTGCACAATTGCAGGTAATGTACGGGTTAGGGTTAGGTTGTTTGGTGGAGCAAACAAAGAGATACGGAGGAAGGCAGGAGAGAGAAGCTATGAGCAGCAGACAAAGATGCGACTGTGGGCTTTGTTCCAAGCAGAATATCGTGCGGCTAGACGGACATTTCAAGTCTGTACATGCACTTAAGTCCGGTACTATGGAATGGACGAATGCTATGCAATCTAGCCAGGTTTCGACTGAGAGACAGCAGCCCGAATCAGGGCAGTATATGCAGCCTGACAACGGTGTTGCGGCTGGAGAACCCTGTGATTTTGCAGTGCTTTGAAAGTGAGTTGTCCGTGAATCAGCAGCTGGGGGACGAGAGTGAGCAGGCGGCGGGTGCGTCGGCGGCAATGCAGCCAAACAGTCAGGTTGGTAGTGAACCGTGCTCGGAACCAAGGGAGCAAGGCTGCGTCGTGGCGACTTCCACGGAGAGCGAGAGTGATGAAGGCGGTGGCGTGCCGTCCAGAATTGAGATTTGGAGTAATGCAATTTTGACTCAATATGAGCACTATATTACGGGTAGAAACCCTTCAGTTAAACGAATTGACAATAGTCGCACCAGTCTATCCCGAGTATGGGAATTCCTCCGTATTATGTCAGAGGGCAAGGCCGATGAAGGACTGTGTTTTCTGGATAACTACAGACGTGTGTCTGAGTGGTATGGCCAATGTGACGACCGTGGTTTGGCACCATCCACGTAAAAAAATGTACCGAGCCGATGTTCGAGGTTTCCTGAATTATCTTCTTTAGTTCTGCCAAATAGTCTGCAAGCTAAGATCAGTGGAATTTGAAAGATGTTACTCTGTTTGGCGAAGATGGACAGGGATTCGCGGCATAGCCAGGCAACGCACAGGGCAAAATTTCGCAAACGCTGCAGGGACAAGGTGCTCAGCGCTGCGGAGTTAAACCGGTTTGTTGAGCTAAGTAATCAAGCAATTCCTTCAGTTCTCAGTAGGCTGGAGGTCCAAGCCACCTGCTCTGACAGGCGTAGGTTTGCGGCTCTCATGTCCAGCCGGTTGGCTATATTTAATGGCACTCGACAATCCCTAGTCACCATGTTCAGTGAGAGTGATTTTACTGAAGTAACCCCGGAAGGTGGGGGTTATCAGATGTGCGTTGCGAGCCACAAAACAAATTATAGCTTCGGGGAGTGCAGAATTGTTATATGTGAGGAGGAATACACTTGGCTTAAACGATTCCATCAGATCAGGCCTCATCTGAGTGCAATGACCTCAGACACAGAACTCTTCTTTTTCACATCCCGCGGTCAACCGTACTGTAATCTGTGTGAGTATGTCGGCCAAATCTTTGCAGAGTTTGGCATTGGAAGTAATGTGACCTTCGGTACAATTCGACGAAGTGTTGCCACATTGAACTTTAACCAAGGTTCAGTTACAGACCGGGGAACTGTGGCTGACCATATGTGTCACTCTCTGGAAACGCAGGCACGGCACTACCGGTACCATAATTTGCCCAAAAATGCCAGCCGGGCCCGGACACTGATTGAGGGACAAATCAATCCATGATTAACTGATTAAATTAAGTATATTTGTTTGAAATTCACCCTTGTATTTGTGTCATTATGCATTAAAATGATTAAAAATGTTTTTAATTTTGGGTTACCAGGTGCCTATTTCCAATCACCAGTTGCAAATGAAACAGGGTTAGGGTTAGGGTTAGGGGTTAGGGGTTAGGGTTAGGGTTAGAGGGTTAGGGTTAGGTTTCTAGTTTTGAGTCGGTTGATCCACTTCCATCTCTGACAAGTGGAAACCGGAGGGGGGAAGGGTTAGGTTTCTAGTTTTGAGTCGGTTGATCCACTTCCATCTCTGACACGTGGAAACCGGAGGGGGGAAGGGAGGGGTTGCACTCCACATCATATACGCGCGGGTCGGAGGGTACGGGCGCGGCCGGCCAAAGTTGTAGGCCCCATGGTTGCCCACTTGTAGATTAACCCGTTGGTTGGGTTAAAGGACTGTCTGTCTGTAGGGTTAGGGTTAGGTATGGTTTTAGAATGGTTAAGGTTAGGGTCTAGGGTTTAGTAAGTATGGGTTTTGGGAGGTTAGGGTTAAGTTTAGGTATGGGTTTTTGGGATGGTTAAGGTTAGGGTTAGGGTTAGGGTAAGGTATAGAAAAGGTTAAGTTTAGGTAGGTCTGTCAACTCAACTTAGGATCAGGCAAAGCCCTTGAGTTGCGTCCCTTATGCAGGTCCGGTCCTCGGTTGGTTGCCATGTGTCCATGTCGAGTGGTATGGTCATGATGTCCAGGTCCGCTATGTCAACGGAGGTGGAAAGCATAGTGCAACCTAGGAGTTTTTACTCTCTTTCGGATCCTTCTTTTTAGCTCCATGTTGTCTATGTATTCACTTCAGTGTTCGTCAGTCTTTGGTCCTGGATGTTTTCAATCATGTGTATGATTGGGAGTTATTCCCTTCCAGGATCCTAATTCCAAATCAACCCATGTCTAGTCAAATCCAGCTGGTCTGTATGGGTATACTTGGCGTAGGATCAGGCAAAACCATCGAGTTGCGTACCTTGTGCAGGTCCGGACCTCAGTCGGTTGCCATGTGTCCCTGTCAAGTGGTCAGTCTATTGAACTACCAGTGGTTTGAGCAGACAAAAACCCAGAAGGCGAGCCCTCTATACGGTTGTCATGCATCCGCCCTTGGAGTTCTGTCCTGTGTTTCGGTAGGTGTATGGAGGGTTTAGAAACCGGCAAACCTTCTCTGGCTTACGTATGAAACGTCCGGCAGTAGTAGAAGTTAATTGGGTGTTTCCATCCCCACCATCTCAGTCGTAGGTAATTCAGTGGTTTTGGGTGATAGTGACCAGTGGAGTTACTCCCTTCCAGGATCGTAACGTTTCCAGAGGTATATCCTTCCTAGACAGTGAATTTGTTCGTAGTCCAGGTAAAAAATGGTTCGGTTGTCCAGGCTAAGTACGGCGGGGTAAGGGGTCCCCCAGTGGGAAATTCTCTGTGGGGTCCAATTCTCCGCCAGACATTATCTGGGCACCCCAGGGATTACACGGCAGACGCGAGTCCTCCAGCCGCAGCGCCTGACCCAAAAGCCCCTCTTTTGAGGTAACTGCCCCAACCCGCTAGGACCACCCACGCGCTACTGAACATACTGCCAATCCAATTCTAAACTGGGGTAGATAGTGGTCCAGCGCGTTACGTGAGTCTCCCGTGTGTAAGGGGGCTGGGAGGGTTGAGCCGATGGTCTGCCAACAGAACCCCGAGAGGTCCCGAAGGAGTCCGGTCTATCCATATCCTCCTGTCTTCTTGCTTGGTGTATGGCAGGGCCTAATTGCTTAGGGTTAGTCGAAAGCCGGGCCCCCAGAGTAGTTGGAGAAAAAAGGTTCTCGTCCGTTGGGGGTGCTGGTGGGTGTCTCCAAAAATATTTTAAAAGGATGGTAGGTTGGTGAAGGTTTTTTTTGTTTAAATTTGGTCTATTTGTGTTCTATTTTATTGTTTCTTTTGGTCAAGGGTCCATGGTCATGGTAACCCTGAGTTCAAGAGACTTTGAAAATAAAATAATATATATATTTATGTACATATGTATTAATTTTTTATTTGTATTATTTTGTTTATAGGTTTAGTTGTATCCTATTGGTCCAGGTTCCATGGTCATGGTAGCCCAAAGAGAAGAAAAGAAAATGGGATATTTTGTTGAATATAAATTGGTACCCTAGTGATTATTGTTACAGGATCCAAGGGATCAATAAGGATAATTATAAAGTACATTTTTAAGAGTCTGTAGTCATTGTAGCTCTCAAATACTATAAAAGAACTATTTTATGGTCCTAATGGCCACCTTTATATACCTGGGGGAGCCTACTGGTAAAAGGGCCGATGGCTAAGTATTAGTGTCTGTCTGTCAGCAGGGTTAGGACCAAGGATGAGGTGGGGGCACACATGCATACACACATGAACATGAAAGGGGATGTGCCTATACACATATTTTTAACATATACAAAGTTTAACATACAACACCACAAGTGGTGTGAGGGATAGCATACAACATCACACTCCACTACATCCTAGTGTGTGCATATATATGAGAGCTGTGTAAAAATCCAATTAAGGAAAGTAAAATGTACAAATAAAAGAGTAGCCAAAAGGAGCTACCCCCGAAGTCCGTGTGGAATATGCCTTCCTTGCAATCTCACACAGGTCTAGGGGCAGCCCAGCCACAACGCGTTTCTGCCTTACTCGGCTTCATCAGGTAGCAGGGAGGAGAATATGTAAATAAAATTGAAATAAAAGGTGCAAAAAGTAGTAAAAATGTATGTATATATATCTACATGTACAGTAGGGTGTACTGTGCAATTTACTTGCCTTGAATGTAGTCCTGATTGGATGTGTGGAGCGAAATGATGACTGTCCCGGTGGTCTCCTCAAGCTGTGAGGAGAGCTAACTCTCCGGTGTGTGCGCGTGTGGGAATGTGGCTTAGGTTATTTCGATTGGTCTGTACTGTTACTAGGTAGGATAGCCGCTAACAGGTTGAGGTGTGGAGGAATCAGATAAAGGTGAGAGTGGAATAGGGATGCAGTAAAGTGGATGGGCAGTTAGAGTGGAGGTCAAGCACATCTAATAACAATACAATGGAGACCCAATGTGATAAATGTTCAACCTTGTAGTGACACAAGCTTTTCAAATGTTATTTGGTATGAATGAGGAGTGGAGTGTGACAAAACAGGGGACACAATACATTGTAAGGGACAGACAGGGTTAACAACATGAGGTCAGGTACAGATACATGTACACACACACATACACATACACAGAGGGGTTGGAACTGGGGTTGCAGTTCGGGTTAGGGGCCAGGGCTAAGGTCAGAGACAGTGTTAGGAATGGTAGGGGTTAGAATGGTTAAGGTTAGGGTTGGAGTGGTTTAAGGATAAGGTTGAGGTCCAAATAGGAATGATCAGGGTTAGGTTTAGGGTAGGATGGTTAAGGTGAGGGTTAAGGTTTGGGTTGGGGTTAGAATAGTTAGTTAGGGTTAGAGTGGTTAAGGTTAGGGTTAAGGACAAAGCAAGGGTGATTAAGGTTAAGTTTAGAGTAAGAATGGTTGCGGTTAGGGTTAGGATGTTTAACTTTAGGTAACCTACATTATAAGAAACAGACAAGGTTAACAACATAAGGTCAGACACAGATACCTATACTAATACATACACTCACAGGGGGGTTGGGGCTAGGATTGCAGTTAAGGTGGGGGGCTAGGGTTAAGGTCAGGATTAGTGTTAGTGTTAGGAATGGTAAGGGTAAGAATGGTTAAGGCCAGGGTTAGGTTTAGAGTTAGGATGGTTCAGGTTAGGTTTAGGGTAGGAATGTTTCAGATAAGGGTTGGAATGGTTCCGGTTAGGTTACGGGTTAGGTGAGGGGGTTGGGTAGGTCTTGTGGGGTCCAATTTAAAACGGATG
>NC_056461.1:45775632-45835632 GCF_018296145.1 Oncorhynchus tshawytscha
CTGCTGCCTTAGCAGGAACTAATGGGGATCCATAATAAACCCCAGGAAGAGTAGCTGCTGCCTTGGCAGGAACTAATGGGGATCCATAATAAACCCCAGGAAGAGTAGCTGCTGCCCTGACAGGAACTAATGGGGATCCATAATAAACCCCAGGAAGAGTAGCTGCTGCCTTGGCAGGAACTAATGGGGATCCATAATAAACCCCAGGAAGAGTAGCTGCTGCCCTGACAGGAACTAATGGGGATCCATAATAAACCCCAGGAAGAATAGATGCTGCCCTGACAGGAACTAATGGGGATCCATAATAAACCCCAGGAAGAGTAGCTGCTGCCCTGACAGGAACTAATGGGGATCCATAATAAACCCCAGGAAGAATAGATGCTGCCTTGGTAGGAACTAATGGGGATCCATAATAAACCCCAGGAAGTGCTAATGGGGATCCATAATAAACCCCAGGAAGAATAGATGCTGCCCTGACAGGAACTAATGGGGATCCATAATAAACCCGAGGAAGAGTAGCTGCTGCCCTGACAGGAACTAATGGGGATCCATAATAAACCCCAGGAAGAATAGATGCTGCCTTGGTAGGAACTAATGGGGATCCATAATAAACCCCAGGAAGAATAGATGCTGCCTTAGCAGGAACTAATGGGGATCCATAATAAACCCCAGGAAGAGTAGCTGCTGCCTTGGCAGGAACTAATGGGGATACATAATAAACCCCAGGAAGAGTAGCTGCTGCCTTGGCAGGAACTAATGGGGATCCATAATAAACCCCAGGAAGAGTAGCTGCTGCCTTGGCAGGAACTAATGGGGATCCATAATAAACCCCAGGAAGAGTAGCTGCTGCCTTAGCAGGAACTAATGGGGATCCATAATAAACCCCAGGAAGAGTAGCTGCTGCCCTGACAGGAACTAATGGGGATCCATAATAAACCCCAGGAAGAGTAGCTGCTGCCTTGGCAGGAACTAATGGGGATCCATAATAAACCCCAGGAAGAGTAGCTGCTGCCCTGACAGGAACTAATGGGGATCCATAATAAACCCCAGGAAGAATAGATGCTGCCCTGACAGGAACTAATGGGGATCCATAATAAACCCCAGGAAGAGTAGCTGCTGCCCTGACAGGAACTAATGGGGATCCATAATAAACCCCAGGAAGAATAGATGCTGCCTTGGTAGGAACTAATGGGGATCCATAATAAACCCCAGGAAGTGCTAATGGGGATCCATAATAAACCCCAGGAAGAATAGATGCTGCCCTGACAGGAACTAATGGGGATCCATAATAAACCCCAGGAAGAGTAGCTGCTGCCCTGACAGGAACTAATGGGGATCCATAATAAACCCCAGGAAGAATAGATGCTGCCTTGGTAGGAACTAATGGGGATCCATAATAAACCCCAGGAAGAATAGATGCTGCCTTAGCAGGAACTAATGGGGATCCATAATAAACCCCAGGAAGAGTAGCTGCTGCCTTGGCAGGAACTAATGGGGATCCATAATAAACCCCAGGAAGAATAGATGCTGCCCTGACAGGAACTAATGGGGATCCATAATAAACCCCAGGAAGAGTAGCTGCTGCCCTGACAGGAACTAATGGGGATCCATAATAAACCCCAGGAAGAATAGATGCTGCCTTGGTAGGAACTAATGGGGATCCATAATAAACCCCAGGAAGTGCTAATGGGGATCCATAATAAACCCCAGGAAGAATAGATGCTGCCCTGACAGGAACTAATGGGGATCCATAATAAACCCGAGGAAGAGTAGCTGCTGCCCTGACAGGAACTAATGGGGATCCATAATAAACCCCAGGAAGAATAGATGCTGCCTTGGTAGGAACTAATGGGGATCCATAATAAACCCCAGGAAGAATAGATGCTGCCTTAGCAGGAACTAATGGGGATCCATAATAAACCCCAGGAAGAGTAGCTGCTGCCTTGGCAGGAACTAATGGGGATACATAATAAACCCCAGGAAGAGTAGCTGCTGCCTTGGCAGGAACTAATGGGGATCCATAATAAACCCCAGGAAGAGTAGCTGCTGCCTTGGCAGGAACTAATGGGGATCCATAATAAACCCCAGGAAGAGTAGCTGCTGCCTTAGCAGGAACTAATGGGGATCCATAATAAACCCCAGGAAGAGTAGCTGCTGCCCTGACAGGAACTAATGGGGATCCATAATAAACCCCAGGAAGAGTAGCTGCTGCCTTGGCAGGAACTAATGGGGATCCATAATAAACCCCAGGAAGAGTAGCTGCTGCCCTGACAGGAACTAATGGGGATCCATAATAAACCCCAGGAAGAATAGATGCTGCCCTGACAGGAACTAATGGGGATCCATAATAAACCCCAGGAAGAGTAGCTGCTGCCCTGACAGGAACTAATGGGGATCCATAATAAACCCCAGGAAGAATAGATGCTGCCTTGGTAGGAACTAATGGGGATCCATAATAAACCCCAGGAAGTGCTAATGGGGATCCATAATAAACCCCAGGAAGAATAGATGCTGCCCTGACAGGAACTAATGGGGATCCATAATAAACCCCAGGAAGAGTAGCTGCTGCCCTGACAGGAACTAATGGGGATCCATAATAAACCCCAGGAAGAATAGATGCTGCCTTGGTAGGAACTAATGGGGATCCATAATAAACCCCAGGAAGAATAGATGCTGCCTTAGCAGGAACTAATGGGGATCCATAATAAACCCCAGGAAGAGTAGCTGCTGCCTTGGCAGGAACTAATGGGGATACATAATAAACCCCAGGAAGAGTAGCTGCTGCCTTGGCAGGAACTAATGGGGATCCATAATAAACCCCAGGAAGAGTAGCTGCTGCCTTGGCAGGAACTAATGGGGATCCATAATAAACCCCAGGAAGAGTAGCTGCTGCCTTAGCAGGAACTAATGGGGATCCATAATAAACCCCAGGAAGAGTAGCTGCTGCCTTGGCAGGAACTAATGGGGATCCATAATAAACCCCAGGAAGAGTAGCTGCTGCCCTGACAGGAACTAATGGGGATCCATAATAAACCCCAGGAAGAGTAGCTGCTGCCTTGGCAGGAACTAATGGGGATCCATAATAAACCCCAGGAAGAGTAGCTGCTGCCCTGACAGGAACTAATGGGGATCCATAATAAACCCCAGGAAGAATAGATGCTGCCCTGACAGGAACTAATGGGGATCCATAATAAACCCCAGGAAGAGTAGCTGCTGCCCTGACAGGAACTAATGGGGATCCATAATAAACCCCAGGAAGAATAGATGCTGCCTTGGTAGGAACTAATGGGGATCCATAATAAACCCCAGGAAGTGCTAATGGGGATCCATAATAAACCCCAGGAAGAATAGATGCTGCCCTGACAGGAACTAATGGGGATCCATAATAAACCCCAGGAAGAGTAGCTGCTGCCCTGACAGGAACTAATGGGGATCCATAATAAACCCCAGGAAGAATAGATGCTGCCTTGGTAGGAACTAATGGGGATCCATAATAAACCCCAGGAAGAGTAGCTGCTGCCTTGGCAGGAACTAATGGAGATACATAATAAACCCCAGGAAGAGTAGCTGCTGCCTTGGCAGGAACTAATGGGGATCCATAATAAACCCCAGGAAGAGTAGCTGCTGCCTTGGCAGGAACTAATGGGGATCCATAATAAACCCCAGGAAGAGTAGCTGCTGCCTTAGCAGGAACTAATGGGGATCCATAATAAACCCCAGGAAGAGTAGCTGCTGCCTTGGCAGGAACTAATGGGGATCCATAATAAACCCCAGGAAGAGTAGCTGCTGCCCTGACAGGAACTAATGGGGATCCATAATAAACCCCAGGAAGAGTAGCTGCTGCCTTGGCAGGAACTAATGGGGATCCATAATAAACCCCAGGAAGAGTAGCTGCTGCCCTGACAGGAACTAATGGGGATCCATAATAAACCCCAGGAAGAATAGATGCTGCCCTGACAGGAACTAATGGGGATCCATAATAAACCCCAGGAAGAGTAGCTGCTGCCCTGACAGGAACTAATGGGGATCCATAATAAACCCCAGGAAGAATAGATGCTGCCTTGGTAGGAACTAATGGGGATCCATAATAAACCCCAGGAAGTGCTAATCGGGATCCATAATAAACCCCAGGAAGAATAGATGCTGCCCTGACAGGAACTAATGGGGATCCATAATAAACCCCAGGAAGAGTAGCTGCTGCCCTGACAGGAACTAATGGGGATCCATAATAAACCCCAGGAAGAATAGATGCTGCCTTGGTAGGAACTAATGGGGATCCATAATAAACCCCAGGAAGAATAGATGCTGCCTTAGCAGGAACTAATGGGGATCCATAATAAACCCCAGGAAGAGTAGCTGCTGCCTTGGCAGGAACTAATGGGGATACATAATAAACCCCAGGAAGAGTAGCTGCTGCCTTGGCAGGAACTAATGGGGATCCATAATAAACCCCAGGAAGAGTAGCTGCTGCCTTGGCAGGAACTAATGGGGATCCATAATAAACCCCAGGAAGAGTAGCTGCTGCCTTAGCAGGAACTAATGGGGATCCATAATAAACCCCAGGAAGAGTAGCTGCTGCCTTGGCAGGAACTAATGGGGATCCATAATAAACCCCAGGAAGAGTAGCTGCTGCCCTGACAGGAACTAATGGGGATCCATAATAAACCCCAGGAAGAGTAGCTGCTGCCTTGGCAGGAACTAATGGGGATCCATAATAAACCCCAGGAAGAGTAGCTGCTGCCCTGACAGGAACTAATGGGGATCCATAATAAACCCCAGGAAGAATAGATGCTGCCCTGACAGGAACTAATGGGGATCCATAATAAACCCCAGGAAGAGTAGCTGCTGCCCTGACAGGAACTAATGGGGATCCATAATAAACCCCAGGAAGAATAGATGCTGCCTTGGTAGGAACTAATGGGGATCCATAATAAACCCCAGGAAGAGTAGCTGCTGCCTTGGCAGGAACTAATGGGGATCCATAATAAACAGATGGGTACAAATCAAAAAGCAGACATTGAATATCCCTTTGAGCATGAAGGTATTAATTACACTTTGTATGGTGTATCACCCAGTCACTACATAGATACAGGCGTCCTTCCTAACTCAGTTGCCGGAGAGGAAGAAAACCTCTCAGGGATTTCACCATGAGGCCAATGGTGACTTTAAAACTGTTACAGAGTTGAGTGAAAAGAAGGAAGCCTGTACAGATATTGAGTGATTGTATTAAATGCAAAGTGTTACGTTTGGGGCAAATCCAATACAACACATTACTGAGTACCACTCTCCATATTTTCAAGCATAGTGGTGGCTGCATCATGTTGTGGGTATTCTTGTAATCATTAACGACTGGTGAGTTTTTCGGGATAAAAAATAAATGGAATGGAGCTTAGCACAGGCAAAATCCTAGAGGAAAATCTGGTTCAGTCTTCTTTCCACCAGACACTGGGAGACGAATTTACCTGAAAGCAGGACAATAACATAAACCACAAGACCAAATATACACTGGAGTTACTTACCAAGAACCAAGAGTGTTTTGACTTAGATCTGTTTGAAGATTTATCGCAAGACCTGAAAATGGTTGTCTAGCAACGATCAATAACCAATTTGACAGAGTTTTAAGATTTTTGTTTACGAATAATGTGCAAATGTTGCACAATCCAGGTGTTGAAAGACTTACAGCTGTAATCACTGCCAAAGCTGCATCTACAAAATATTGACTCAGGGGTGTGAATCCCTATATAAATTAGATATTTCTAATATTTTTTTATTTTATTGCTAACATTTGTAAAAACATTGCATTATGGGGTATTGTGTGTAGAAATGGGCGGGGGAAAAAAAGTTGATTTAATCCTGAATTCAGGCTGTAACACAACAAAATGTGGAATAAGTCAAAGGGTATGAATGCTTTCTGAAGGCTCGGTACAGCATATCCTCTCTCAAAGCACATTATGGGTATTGCGTGTGTGTGTGTGTGTGTGTGTGTATGTGTGTGTGTGTGTGTGTGTGTGTGTGTGTGTGTGTGTGCCGGTCAGAGTGGGGTGGGGGTCAATTCCAATTCCTTCAATTGCGTCTGCACTCCCTATAGCTTGCCTAACCATCATTACGGTTCATGCATTTTCAATGCCAACAATTTCATGAGCGTTCTATAGCCTGCCTCTATCTGTTCCCAAGGGCTTTTTTCTCTATCGAAGGCTCTCCAATCTTTCATTACCCCAAGAGAGAATAGAGGGAAAGGGGGGGGAGAGGAGAATAGGAGAGAAAGAGAGAGGAGAGAAAAGGGGACGACAGGATAGGTAAGGAGAAGAGAGGGGAAGGGAGAAGAGCAAGGGGGAGAGGAAATGAGAAAAGGGGAGGAGAGGATAGGAAAGGAGAAGAGATAGGAAAGGAAAGGAGAAGAGATAGGAAGGGAGAAGAGCAAAGGGGAGAGGAAATGAGAAACGGGGAGGAGAGAATAGGATGAGGGAGGACATAGAAAATAGTAAAAATCCTCTGCTATTCCCATGAAAAGAACTAAAGGCTCTTGGAGCATGTTGTTTCAGCAGCCATACGCTGGCCAGCTGTGTGTGTATCGGCGAAATTAGGCCACAGCTGTCTAATAGCAATATCAAATATGAAGTCGGATGTTAGTGAGGAAAAGACATCCACCCACTCCAGATTTTGGGGAAAGTGTGTGTTTGTATGAAACGAAGAGCAGACACCATGACTTTTTCAATCCCAGACTAATCATAACTAGATGGTCACTTTACATGAAGTAAACCTGTGGTTTAGTTTAGTTCTTTAACAGTATGTTTGTGGTAGTGGAGAAACGTGTTCTGATTTTAGATGTGAATAGCCTGAGAAGTAGAGAATGATTTAATATTCTGAAATGCAGATGTTTCAACAAAAAGTTATTAAGAAAAGTAGTCAGTTCCTCAAAATGAGTTCCTCATAAATTGTTTGATTGGTAGAATATATTTTTTGTTCTGATTTCAGATGTGAATAGCCTGAGAAGTAGAGGACGATTTAATATGCTCTTTAATATATCTACCTTTTTGTCTAATTTGTTGGGGAAAGGGGTCAGAATATTAGCTGTTTGTAAAAAAAAAAAAGTTGGGAAAAAGATGTCATTCTTGTAGAGGTTTATTTGTATCATGGTGCTGTCTGGGTTGTCTAGCTACCTCTTTCTTTGTGGATGGGCAGTACTGACTGCCATGCATTTTTGGCTGGTCAGTGAAAAAAGATGGGATTACTCACATCACCATTTCTGTAGAGGTCTGTAAGAAAAAAAAAAAGAGTTTCTGGCCTCTCCTTTAGTAGTTATTGTTTTACAAGCTTTTCCTCAATGTGTTTTTTTTTTTTGCCTCTGTGGGATAGAGAACGAACTCAGTGCTGAGGGGGGAGAGGGGAGGAGGATGTGGTGCCTGTGGCTGCCGCTGCCCGGTTCTGCACCGTTTCCATGGCAACCGTTTTTTTGTTTGTCCCCTGCTATTTGCCCACGAGCTCAAAACTGCAGGTTGTCCATGTGTGGAGTACGTGCCCAACTTTTTTGGGGGGGGGGTTTACTCACACCGTTTTGGGCGTTTTATGTAGTTATATAAATAACGTCATGTTTAAGGGCCGATGATGTGTTTCTAATCAGCGGACATATGGAATTGTTTTAGGACGGTCGTACCATGGATCATTTAGCTATTTGATTTAGAGTTTTAGGAGCGATCAAAAATGTTTTTGATAAAACATTGAATTTGGCCTTACTGCTATTAGGCCGGTAGAAACACATTGAATAACAAATTAATACCTGGCAAAACAGACAGTCGAAAAATTAATCAAATGGAAGTTTGTTTTTAAATGTCCTATATCTGAGAGACATATGAAAGCTCAGGAAATTATTTGTATTATTTTCTACCCACATTTAATTAAGCCTTTTTGGGGGGCATTAAACTACTTCCATACACAGTGCCTTTCAGGAAGTATTCACACCTCTTGACTTAATTCCACATTTTGTTGTGTTACAGCCTGAATTCAAAACGGATTTTTTTTAAAAATAAAATTAAAAATCTACACACAATAACCCATAATGCCAAAGTGAAATAATGTTTTTAGAAAACATTTATTTATTTTATATTTATTTTTTACAAATGAATTGAAAATGAAAATCTGAAATGTCTTGAGTCATTAAGTGTGTAACTCCTTTCTGAAGGCACTGTGTGCATGACTGGAATCAACTATAGTCTGCATTGAGATGAGAATCAATATAGATGTATATATTATAGATGTATATGTATATATAAGACCTGTAATATCCATAGAAGTTTGCATTACATTTCTAGCTTCTAGGTGTATGAGGAGTTGTGTTCCAAATAAGTCAGAAGCATGTCGAAGTTTTAAAGTGGGGACTGTTGCTTCGCAAGCCACACTAAAAACACCATAGATTTCTTATATAGACCATTCTGTAGTGCTCAGGTGCGTGTAATCAACTATAGCATTGAGATGAGAATCCATATTCAACTGGCTTCTTTCAAGAAAGGCAACGTTGGGTATGTTAATGTAAGGGTTGAGGTAAAGATGAATGGAGAAAACTACAGAGAGATCCTTGATGAAAACCTGTGTAGACGGTAACACTGTGTAGACGGTAGACGGTAACATTGTGTAGACGGTAACACTGTGTAGACGGTAACACTGTGTAGACGGTAGACGGTAACACTGTGTAGACGGTAGACGGTAACACTGTTTAGACCACTGTGTAGACGGTAACACTGTGTAGACTGTGTAGACGGTAACACTGTGTAGACGGTAGACGGTAACACTGTTTAGACCACTGTGTGTAGACGGTAACACTGTGTAGACGGTAACACTGTGTAGACGGTAACACTGTGTAGACGGTAACACTGTGTAGACGGTAACACTGTGTAGACGGTAACACTGTGTAGACGGTAGACGGTAACACTGTGTAGACTGTAGACGGTAACACTGTGTAGACGGTAACACTGTGTAGACGGTAACACTGTGTAGACGGTAACACTGTGCAGACGGTAACACTGTGTAGACGGTAACACTGTGTAGACGGCAACACTGTGCAGACGGTAACACTGTGTAGACGGTAGACGGTAACACTGTGTAGACGGTAACACTGTGTAGACGGTAACACTGTGCAGACGGTAACACTGTGCAGACGGTAACACTGTGCAGACGGTAGACGGTAACACTGTGCAGACGGTAACACTGTGCAGACGGTAACACTGTGTAGACGGTAACACTGTGTAGACGGTAGACGGTAACACTGTGTAGATGGAAACACTGTGTAGACGGTAACACTGTGTAGACGGTAACACTGTGTAGACGGTAACACTGTGTGATGGCAGACGGTAACACTGTGTAGACGGTAACACTGTGTAGACGGTAGACGGTAACACTGTGCAGACGGTAACACTGTGCAGACGGTAACACGGTAACACTGTGCAGACGGTAACACTGTGTAGACGGTAACACTGTGTAGACGGTAACACTGTGTGGACGGTAGACAGTAACACTGTGTAGACGGTAACACTGTGTAGACAGTACCACTGTGTAGACGGTAACACTGTGTAGACGGTAACACTGTGCAGACGGTAACACTGTGTAACACTGTGCAGACGGTACGGTAGACGGTAACACTGTGTAGACGGTAACACTGTGTAGACGGTAACACTGTGTAGACGGCAACACTGTGTAGACGGTAACACTGTGTAGACGTGCAGTAACACTGTGCAGACGGTAACACTGTGTCGACGGTAGATGGTAGCACTGTGCAGACGGTAACACTGTGTAGATGGTAACACTGTGCAGACGGTAACACTGTGCAGACGGTAACACTGTGCAGACGGTAACACTGTGTAGACGGCAACACTGTGTAGACAGCAACACTGTGTGGACGGACGGTAACACTGTGTAGACGGTAACACTGTGCAGACGGTAACACTGTGTAGACGGTAACACTGTGTGACGGTAACACTGTGACGGTAACACTGTGTAGACGGTAGACGGTAACACTGTGCAGACGGTAGACGGTAACACTGTGCAGACGGTAACACTGTGTGGACACTGTGCAGACGGTAACACTGTGTAGACGGTAACACTGTGTAGACGGTAACACTGTGTAGACGGTAACACTGTGCAGACACTGTTTAGTAGACGGTAACACTGTGTAGACGGTAACACTGTGTAGACGGTAACACTGTGCAGACGGTAACACTGTGCAGACGGTAACACTGTGTAGACGGCAACACTGTGTAGACGGTAACAATGTGCAGACGGTAACACTGTGCAGACGGCAACACTGTGCAGACGGTAACAAACACTGTGCAGACGGCAACACTGTGCAGACGGTAACACTGTGCAGACGGTAACACTGTGCAGACGGTAACACTGTGCAGAGACGGCAACACTGTGCAGACGGCAACACTGTGCAGACGGCAACACTGTGCAGACGGCAACACTGTGCAGACGGCAACACTGTGCAGACGGCAACACTGTGTAGACGGTAACACTGTGCAGACGGTAGACGGTAACACTGTGTAGACGGTAACACTGTGTAGACGGTAGACACTGGTAACACTGTGCAGACGGTAACACTGTGCAGACGGTAACACTGTGTAGACGGTAACACTGCGTAGACGGTAACACTGTGCAGACTGTAGACGGTAACACTGTGACGGTAACACTGTACGGTAACACTGTGTAGACGGTAACACTGTGCAGACACTGTAGACGGTAACACTGTGTAGACGGTAACACTGTGTAGACGGTAACACTGTGCAGACGGTAACACTGTGCAGACGGTAACACTGTGTGTGTAGACGGTAACACTGTGTAGACGGTAACACTGTGTGGACGGTAACACTGAGACGGTAACACTGTGCAGACGGTAACACTGTGCAGACGGTAACACTGTGCAGACGGTAACACTGTGCAGACGGTAACACTGTGCAGACGGTAACACTGTGCAGACGGTAACACTGTGCAGACGGTAACACTGTGCAGACGGTAACACTGTGCAGACGGTAACACTGTGCAGACGGTAACACTGTGCAGACGGTAACACTGTGTAGACGGTACCACTGTCTGTGCAGAACGGTAACACTGTGTAGACGGTAACACTGTGTAGACGGTAACACTGTGTAGACGGTAACACTGTGCAGACGGCAACACTGTGTAGACGGTAACACTGTTTAGACGACTGTGTAGACGGCAACACTGTGTAGACGGCAACACTGTGTAGACGGCAACACTGTGTAGACGGCAACACTGTGTAGACGGTAACACTGTGCAGACGGTAGACGGTAACACTGTGTAGACGGTAACACTGTGCAGACGGTAACACTGTGTAGACGGTAACACTGTGTAGACGGTAACACTGTGTAGACGGTAGACGGTAACACTGTGTAGACGGTAACACTGTGTAGACGGTAACACTGTTTAGACCACTGTGTAGACGGTAACACTGTTTAGACCACTGTGTAGACGGTAACACTGTGTTAACGGTAACACTGTGTAGACGGTAACACTGTGTGTTGTTTCTACAATAAGAGGGGGGGAAAAGTCACCTTTATTAAGAGGACATGTTGAGGAACATGTTGATCAGTCTTTCTAAAGACAGGTCGTCAGTTTCCTAGTGAACAGAGACATGGGACTAAAAGCATCTCAGAAAAACATTCTGTACATTCAGACAGTCCCCCAAAGGGCACCCTGTTTGTTACATAGCGCACTACTTTGACCAGTGTGCCGTGTTCAAGCCTGTAGATCCACAGTAGTCGGTCTACCTGTTATCAGGCACAGCTCTACACCGCCCTCTAGTGTCAGAAAACCAGAGAACTGATGGAGACTTTGATCAACTCGGGATAAACCGATACCACAAAAGTGGCACACCTTTTAGACGGGTACATTTCTATGGCAACGAATCCTTCACAACTAACCTGTTCCGGTGTTCCATTTATCGAGTTGAGGACCAATGAAATGAGAGGATTCCCTCCCTCTCGCAAAGATTGTTATCATCCCCGTCATTTGAGGAAGATGACTGATTAAATATTTTATTAACCCCAACAAAAACGTTTGTGTGTAAAAATAAATTATAATGTTAAAATACCTACAGTGCTTTGCAAAAGTATTCATCCCCCTTGGCGTTTTTCCTATTTTATTGCATTACAACCTGTAATTTAAATGGATTTTAATTTGGATTTCATGTAATGGACAAACACAAAATAGTCCAAATTGGTGAAGTGAAATGAAAAAAATGACTTGTTTCAAAAAATTAAAAACTGAAAAGTGGTGTGTACATATGTATTCACCCCCTTCGCTATGAAGCCCCTAAATGAGATATGGTGCAACCAATTACCTTCAGAAGTCACATAATTAGTTAAATAAAGTCCACCTGTGTGCAATCTAAGTGTCACATGATCGGTCACATGATCTCAATATATATACACCTGTTCTGAAAGGCCCCAGAGTCTGCAACACCACCAAGCAAGCGTCACCATGAAGACCAAGTAGCTCTCCGGGGACAAAGTTGTGGAGAAGTACATATCAGGGTTATAAAAAAAATATACGAAACTTTGAACATCCCACGGAGCACCATTAAATCCATTATTAAAAAATGGAAAGAATATGGCACCACAACAAACCTACCAGGAGAGGGACTCCCACCAAAACTCACAGACCAGGCAAGGAGGGCATTAACCAGAGAGGCAACAAAGAGACCAAAGATAACCCTGAAGGAGCTGCAAAGCTCCACAGCAGAGATTGGAGTATCTGTCCATAGGACCACTTTAAGCCGTACACTCCACAGAGCTGGACTTTACTGAAGAGTGGCCAGAAAAAAAGCCATTGTTTAAAGAGGTAAATAAGCAAGCACGTTTGGTGTTCGCCAAAAAGCCTGTGGGAAACTCCCCAAACCTATGGAAGAAGGTACTCTGGTCAGATGAGACAATTAGTAATTAGTAATGACAACGCCTCCTTTCCAAACTAAGTTTTTCACACGATTGTATTTAGAAATTGGCTTGAAGACAAACCAACAGGCACAACAACCATAGACAAATCATCCATAAAGGGCTATTCCCATCCAAGTCAAGAGTGTCAGGCATTGCAAGCGTACCCATACATTTTAACAGGAAAAGTGTCAGGGTTAGAGGTTTCAAAACCCTTCCATGAATCGTATGTCCATAGCCACCACAACGCAACAAGCTGGAGCGATAAGAGTGGGGAAAAAGGTGCTTGTGCATTGATAAACACACTTAACGATAAATCATTTATATGAACAAGGCACTACTAAAAGCATATTTATTCCACACCGTAGCCTGCTGAATTTGAAAAGATCACGTTTCTTTCATTCATGTTAGTTTTTTTCCGTCCTCGTGCTAGAATAGAAGTAGTCACGGCAGCCATTATGGAATCAGGCAAAGCCGTGTGAATGCGGTGTCTTTTTATTTGACAAATTCCTTTCAGCCAATGTTTCGTTTCAACGCTGGGTTTTAATTTCAATGTTACCACCCACCAGCTGCAAAGTTATTCCACTTCTTGACTGAAATGAGCCTTGTGTCCACTTGGCAGCCTGGAATAAAGGAAAATAGGAGGTACAAATTCGTTTTTTTGGCACCCCCTTTCCACTTCCCCCCCAAAAAAAAAAATATATATATATCATAGGGAAGTGGATCATTTGTCAATTTTAACTTATTTTTGAGCTAGTCTGTATTATAAAAATAAAAACATATGACCATTTTATAAAGCGTACTCCATACATTTTAACAGGAAAAGTGTCAGGGTTAGAGGTTTCAAAACCCTTCCATGAATCGCATGGTATAATTGTGTAATATTTTTCTAAATCCCCCTAGTCATGTCTCTATGTAGTTCTGTGGAATAGAGTTCCATGTAGTCATGGCTCTATGTCGTACTGTGGAATAGAGTTCCATGTAGTCATGGCTCTATGTCGTACTGTGGAATAGAGTTCCATGTAGTCATGGCTCTATGTAGTACTGTGGAATAGAGTTCCATGTAGTCATGGCTCTATGTAGTACTGTGGAATAGAGTTCCATGTAGTCATGGCTCTATGTAGTACTGTGGAATAGAGTTCCATGTAGTCATGGCTCTATGTAGTACTGTGGAATAGAGTTCCATGTAGTCATGGCTCTATGTAGTACTGTGGAATAGAGTTCTATGTAGTCATGGCTCTATGTAGTACTGTGGAATAGAGTTCCATGTAGTCATGGCTCTATGTAGTTCTGTGGAATAGAGTTCCATGTAGTCATGGCTCTATGTAGTACTGTGGAATAGAGTTCCATGTAGTCATGGCTCTATGTAGTACTGTGGAATAGAGTTCTATGTAGTCATGGCTCTATGTAGTACTGGGTACCTCCCATAGTCCGTTCTGGATTGTAAAAAGACCTTTGGTGGCATGTCTTGTGGGGTATGCATGGCTGTCCGACGCATTCAACATGTCAATACCTCTCACAAACACAAGTGGTGATGAAGTCAATCTGTCCTCCACTTTGAGCCAGGAGAGATTGACATGCATATGATTAATGTTAGCTCTCTGTGTACATCTAAGGGCCAGTCATGCTGACCTGTTCTGAGCCAATTGCAATCTTCCAAAGTCCCTCTTTGTTGCACCTGACCACACGACTGAACTTTAGTCCAGGTGTGACAAAACTAGAGCCTTTAGGACCTGCCTTGTTGATAGTGTTGTTAAGAATGCAGAGCAACACTTTTTATTATGGACATACTTCTCCCCATTTTAGCTACTGTTGTATCAATATGTTTTGACCATGACAGTTTACGATCCAGGGTTAATGCAGCAATTTAGCCTACTCAACTTGCTCAATTGCCACATTATTCATTACATGATTTAGTTGAGGTTTAGGGTTTAGTGAATGATTTATCCCAAATACAATGCTTTTATTTATTTTTAATATTTAGGACTAACATTCCTTGCCACCCACTCGGAAACTAACTGCAGCTCTTAAGTGTTAGTCATTTCAGTCGCTGTGGTAGGTGACGTGTATAGTGTTGAGTCATCCGCATACATAGACATGTTGTTAGTAAATATTAAAATTGTAATGGGCCTCAACAGCTGCCTTGGGGAATTCCTGATTCTACCTGGATTATGTTGGAGAGGCTTCCATTCTAGAACACCCTCTGTGTTCTGTTAGACAGGTAACTCTTTATCCACAATATAGCAGGGGGTGTAAAGCAATAACACAAGTTTTCCAGCAGCAGAATATGATCGATAATGTCAAAAGCTACACTGAAGTTTAACAAAACCGCCCACACAATCATTTTTATCATTTTCTCTCAGCCAATCATGTCATTTGTGTAAGTGCTGTGCTTGTTGAATGTCATTCCCTATAAGTATGCTGAAAGTCTCCTGTCAATTTGTTTACTGTAAAAATACAATTTTCCCAGACGTTTACTAAGGGTTGGTAACAGGCTGATTGGTCTGCTATTTGAGCCAGTAATGGGGACTTTATTATTCTTAGGTAGGGGAATAGTTTTTGCTTCCATCCAGACCTGAGGGCACACACTTTCTAGTAGGTTTAAATTGAAGATATGGCACATATGAGTGGCAATACTGCCTGCTATTATCTTCAGTAATTTTCCATCCAAGTTGTCAGACCCCGGTGGCTTGTCAACGTTGATAGACAATTTACAACTGTTGAACCTAACAGGCATACATAAGCGGTGCCTGAGTTTCTGGTTTGGGGAAGATAATTTTCACCATTTTCCCTGGCATAAGGTTTGATTATATTTTCTAGAAGAAAAACACCCCTTTTTAGGCGAGGTGCTGGCTAGCAGAGTAGAAAACTTGAAAATAAGAGAGCCGCATACTCTAGGAGCTCAGATGCAAAATTTGCGGTCATTTCAGAACAGTGTTTTCCCGCTGATTGATTGCACTTTGGAACGTTTGCGCGTATAGCCTACTACCCTGTACGCATTGCTGCATTTATGTGAATAAATAGTTTCTAAACTCAACATTCTGATCTGTTGCATTAACCTCATTGCTATTTTGGGTGGTTATATTCATTTGGGATTTCTCACATCCCAGTATGTTCTGAATATTATATATTTTTTTGCACAGAAGGCAAAGTTAACCAATAAAATAGGTCAACGTTTGTACTATGTGAGAGATTGACAGGCTAGCGCTTTTGCCGTTCTTGCCATGTATCATAGCCGAACAACTCAGTACGCTTTTGTTCTGAAATAACTATTTTCTTCAGGTTTCTTTAGACCCGTCTAAAATAAGATTTGTGAAGGTGTAGGCTACATAAAATACATTGACTTAAATGTAGTTGTTCCAAAGTTGCCAGGATGTCAACGTTTCCTACTCATAGCAGTACAACCTCAGCATTACGAAATGTATATTTGATCAAATAAGGCATTTTTTTGTTGACTAAATTACTCATTCATCTCCATTAAATATATATTTTTTAAAGTCCTCACATGTGGAGCATTTTATCAACACCACCTGTTATACTACAGCTGCGTTATCCCACCAGCTTCACCTCTTCCTCCCCGTCAACCATTCCGTGACTGGAACAGACAGGGCGATGGCGCCATCTAGTGGCACCAAAAAAACATGACAAGCGCAAACTTCTCAATGTACTACAGAGTATGACAGTCAGAGGCCTTTTTTTTGTAAGCAGTAACAGCGGTCAACAACCTAGTGACTGCAGATATATTTGGTACACCCCCTTTCACTTTTGAGTCAACAAATATTTGTCTAGGCTGTTCTACTCAAAATTGGCACTAAACGCTTACTCCGGATGCTACAGAAAAATTACTTTTTAAATTTCCAAATCATTTCTGCCTACAGATGTAGCCCTCAACTACAACCATCCTGTCTCACGTTAACTTCCAACCAAATCTCCTCCACTGGACGTGACAAGCCAATAATGACCACCAGCAACATAACACAATCGAGTTTCACCCAATGTATTTTTTATTGGGGCAGCTTGGTACTCAAAGCGAACATACATGGATGTGTCCAAAAATGTCCCCTGTCCTAAAGCTAGTACAGGGGACAACAGAATAATATGACTCACATATAGACAGGAAGCAACAAGTCTTAGCAGGATCAACAGAGATACTGGTTGATAATGAACTTTTAAATAAGTGCTTTATATTCTGCGGTCATTAGAAACTAAATCCCAAAACAACCCTAGCCACTTCATCATAGGGCACTTGATCTGATTTTTATAGGGACAAACAATATGGTGAAATTTCCACCTAGCTTACCAGAGTGAACGGGGGGGGGGACTACTACCAGATTGTCTGTACCTGTCGTAGGGCTCTTGTCTAAATAGGGAGTCATTTGGGTCAACCCCTGCAACCTGTGTGTCCGAGTCAAAGCCCTCAGAACACAGGGTCTGTCCCATACGGCACCCTAACCCATATGTAGTGCACTACATAAACACTAAGAGGTCATTTGGGACACAGTTCTGTCAGATGAGGTGTCATAAAAGACTAGGTAGGGGTTGGGCTAGAAATGTATTTTTACAGAGCCTTCTATGGGGGTCGGCGGTAGCTACAGTGGTCTTCAAGCAGAGGCTAGTGTGTTCCAGGGCTTCCAGTAAAGGAGTGCGTGTCCTGTTTACTGGGCAATGCCAATAACGCCACAGGCCTGCCGACTGCCAGCGTTGCCAGTCTTCAGACTCTCCTCGTTGCCTCCTTTTCCCAGATCATCAGCCTTCTCATGGATCTAATGATAAAAGGGGGAGGGCCGCAAGAGAGAGCGAGGACAGAGAGGGGAGATTAAGGGTGAAACAAGGTTGTGTTTTATGTAGAGAAACCGTAAGTGTGGTTGTGTTCATTAAGAATAGAATTCTGAAAAATGAGTCTTACCACCATGGTCCTGCCGATGATAGAGTTGGGTCCAGTGAGAGTCAACATCTCATCCTGGATGTTGATCTTAGCCACATTGTCAGCTCCTGCAGTCACGTTGCCAAGGTCCCCTACGTGCCTAGCAACACAGACAGGATATGATGTCAGAGGAAAGGGTACGGTTTTAGAAGTGTACACCGTAGCAAAACAATGAGAGCCAAGAGTAGGTGGTTGACATTTCCCTAAACCACTATTTTTGCATGTGATCTCATTTTGATTCCATCACAGATCTACCCAATAAGAGTCAACATAGCATCTAAAAAAAAAAAGTAGAGTAAACAGACTTCCCGACAACTAAGTATGTGAATTAGAGGCTAAACTGGTGTTCTGGTCCCATCAACTTGCAGCAGCGCTCTTGATTTTATTTTATTTTTTCTTACCTTTATTTAACCAGGCAAGTCAGTTAAGAACAAATTCTTATTTTCAATGACGGCCTAGGAACAGTGGGTTAACTGCCTGTTCAGGGGCTGAACGACAGATTTGTACCTTGTCAGCTCGGGGATTTGAACTTGCAACCTTCTGGTTACTAGTCCAACACTAACCACTAGGCTACCCTGCCACCCCTTAATGTTCTCCATCTGCGGCTCATCCGGTCGCTCGTGGCAACGTCATATCACTGTCTTAGTTCAGACCGTATGATTCGTTGACTACAGTATACTATATATATATATATATATAGTCCCACAGTTGACAGTGCACAGCAGAGGAAAACTCAAGCCAGCAAACAGCTGTAGCTTTGAAGAGCCAAGAACAGTGGCCTCCATTCTTACATGGAAGAGTTTACCAAAGTATTCCAAACTCCTTCCTAGACCTGTCCTTCTAGCCAAACTAAGCAAATCGGGGGAGAAGGGCCTCCAACTGTGTTCTTGGGGACTTTCATTGCTTCAGACGTGTTTTGGTAGCTTTCTCCAGATCTGTGCCTCGACACAATCTGGTCTTGGCGCCCTACGGACAATTCCGTCGACCGCATGGCTTTGTTTTTGTGCCGAGATGCACTGTCAACTGTGGGATCATAGACAGGAGTGTCTTTCCAAATAATGTCCAATTATATTTAGACTTAAAATTATAATCCATTTTAGAATCAGGCTGTAACGTAACAAAATGTGGAAAAAGAGAAGGAGTCTGAATACTTCCTGAATGTTACTGCTATTTATGGGGATCAGGCCTGAGAGCCAATCATGGAGATTCCAACATGCAATCTCTCCACCCGGATGGTTCTGCTGGGCATCAGTTGGTCAAGCCAACAGACATAAGGACGTGACGCGAGAGGCATAGAATCAGGGGGAGAATCGCAATTGCATTTATTTGATTCCCTATGAATTGCCAGGGGACCTCACGATACAATATGATCACCATAAGTTAGGTCCCAAATAAGATAAGGATTCGAATCTCACGATATGTATTACGATTCAATGTTCCAAACATATTGCTCAGCATGTGTCCTACTGCAAAGGGACAAGACAGAGCCATGAGAACAAAATGTTTATCAACCACAGTCATAAACAAGCTCTGAAAACAAATTAACTCCCTATATAAAAATATGAGAACAAGCTATGAAAGAAAAAAAGACCAGAATTTTGGTTTGAGTACAGACAACCAGAGCAAAAATAATATCCAGATATTTAACTATCGATTAACCCCACAACACTAAATCACTTGCTACCTCAAAAAACACTGCACGAGGTCATTGTTTTTGAGGGGAGGAGAGGACGTGAGGAGTCACAGCAAACAAAGAGATTCTCTACTTAGTGGGTCTGTCCCATAGACGATTAGAAGATTAAAAAGTCAAGACTGACAAGAGTTAAACACGCTAAGGTTCATTACATTAACTAGAATTCTACGTGCTTGATTATAACCAATTCTATTAGGTCTTTGTAGAACTGTGTTGAACAGTATACACAGCCGTACCCTTAAATCATTACTAGTGTGGCCATCTAGCACAATAGCTTTCAAAAACTCTCCTCTGGGACCATCCAGACGTTTCACAGTTGTGTCGTCTCACTGAATTGTGTAGATGAAACAGCTGGGAATATCCGAAGGAGAGGATTGGAAAAACTCCTGGTCTATCAGGCCTAACTCCTTCAGTCATGGGGGCCAGACTAACCGAACAGCATCAGTGGGTCCTCCGTGGGTCTTGTTGTGGGGGTTAAAGTGGGGTCCGGCACTCATACAGCCGTTGGTGTTGTCTCCAAAAGCATGGACGTGGAAGCCATGTTTCCCCGGGGCCAGACCAGAGATCACCCCAATCAGCTTCACTGGACCATCGACACCCTACAGACAGACAAGTTATAGGCCTATACACACACACTGTACGGTTTTTATAGATTACTCCATTTGCTATTCGGGTCATCTCTATCCCCCTCTTCCTGCATGCCACTAACCACACCAAGCCCTGCCTCAAATCTTATTGTCACATACACATGGTTAGCAGATGTTAATGCTTGTGCTTCTAGTTCCGACCGTGCAGTTATAACAATTCCACAACAACTACCTTATACACACACAAGTGTAAAGGAATAATAAATATATGAATGAGCGATGGCCGAACGGCATAGGCAAGTTGCAGTAGATGGTATTAAGTACAGTCCATGCATATATGAGATGAGTAATGCAGGGTATGTAAACATTATATGAAGTGGCATTGAAGTGACACATTACATCAATTATTCCATTATTAAAGTGAGCTAGAGATGAGTCAGTATGTTGCCAGCAGCCACTCAATGTTAGTGGTGGCAGTTTAACAGCCTGATGGCCTTGAGATAAAAGCTGTGTTCTTCAGTCTCTCGGTGCCCGCCTGCACCTAAGGGAGAGAGCAGTTGGCTCAACCACAGAGCCAGTGGGACTGTGTTGCTCACTCAGCATGGTTTGACTGGCTCGGTGACATGCTGCTCTCCACAAACATTCTATACACATTTAGTTGTCTTACTGTCTGCCAACTACCATCTGCTAGTTTTGTTCCTTAGCAAAATAATGTGTTAGCCCCTAATGCTAAAAATTACTAGTAAGCAGGCTATCTAGGTTTCTGAATGTATTAAGAGCCAGAGCAAACGTCGCTCGCTAACACTGCCTAGTAGCAGCGCTGGTGTCTAGCTAGATAGTGATGCACAAAAATGCTTATTTTATCAGAGGGGAATAGGAGAAACATGACTATGTTGGCTAGATAGATAAAGTAAGAAAACATGTAATTAAAATCTATACTGAACAAAATATATTCAAACGGGTTACCAAAGTAATTAGAAGAGTAAAAACACGTTGCCATACGTGGTATACACCACGGCTGTCAACCAATCAGTATTCAACCACCGAGCCCAAACCGTTCATTAATCCATCAATTATTCTGCGGTTTTTAGCCAGAGTGAATTTACGAACGCACCCTAAGTAATTTATCAAGTGTTTGGCATGACAGCACAAAACAGACACTCAGGCTAGTATATAGCACCAGCTGTTTTTAGACATTTTGGAAATGTTGAAAGATCAACTGTGAACTAGTTACAACAGTCACGGCTAGTTTGTTGGCCACACGCCTTCTCAGTGCACATTGGTCATGACAGATTAACACACCAGGTTCAAGGGAAATGGAGGTGGAGGGGGGAGACCAGGCAGTATGACTCCAGCCTGATCCGATAGCTGTATCTGCTCTCTGTTAATATGAGACCAGAAACGGACTGGCGCACAGGATACAATGACTCAGCAATAAAAAAAATAATTTAAAAAAAGGGGTCGGCCTTTTATTAATCTGTTCCCCATCGTGTTAGTTACAGTAACGTGTTAGGAGTTTGCATTGGTTTTCCTCAAACTTCCTAGTTAAAACATTAAGTGTATAACAGGCAGAACTAGTTAGCATTTAATGCATATAATTCCCACTTTACCCTGCTTATAGACTACTAGCTACGGCATCTAACTACATTGAGTTAATCATTTACAACGAGGGGTTTAAAAGTGCAACTACAGGTTACGAGACGGCTGGTATCAAAAGGCTGGGAGACATGCTACGGCTACAGTAGCTAACGCCTGCAGGCTGTCAACTAAACGACTGAGCTTTCAATTAAACTGGTTTTAAGCAGATATATTTTTAAAAAGCTACCTAGTTAGCGTTAAAAACGTCATCAGGCAAAAAAAAAATAGCTAAGGATCTATGATACTAAAACAGTTGCATAAGTGACCTGCAAGAGTTTTTGACAACGTTAGTTAGCTAAGATAGCCAAGTTGCTAACGTTAGCTAATTGAACGAGGCCCCATCTACACAGACTACGTCTCCAAATGCATGCATGTATTTCCCATATAAAACTAAATATTTTACCTCCTGCTCAAAGAATACGGTCCCGGTAACTTCACCGGTGCCTTTGAGCACGCAAACAGCCTTCATTGCCATCTCTTCACGTCCTACTTGCCTGACCTTAAGCTCTCAAGTCCAGAATACCAAATTTCTGCACGCTAGAAGTCGAGTTTCCTTCCTCTAATAGTGTCCAATCAGGGGCGTGGGGATAATAGTGTCCAATCAGGGGCGAGGTGATGGGTAAGCAGAGATCTGATTGGCTAATGAGAACACTTGTTTATAGGCTTGTTTAAATCAAGTTTCAACGATATATAACTCTGGGGAAGGGCAATGTATAAACAGATGCAACCTGTCATTCATGGCAGGTGTGCCCCACCTTGTTTAGCAAAGAAATAAAAAGGCAACTCCAAATTGTAGGTGTTTTAGCCTGAGACTGAATGAACTGTTTGGCTGCCAGACAAGGCTACTCTGATAGCCAGGTGTAGCTGTGGTAAGATGTTGGGACTGCTGTTGGGACACTGCTGTAGGGACAGCTTTATGTAGGCCCTAACAGTTTGTGGGCACCGTTTGTCAACATTATAGTGCAATTAATGTATTGTTTAGTGTTGTGTTGTGTAGTGTAGTGGCTTTGCTGGCATCCATCTAAACATACAAAAAATTGCCCCACCAAGATTTACACGAGTAAGCCAACCCACTCACGTGACGCACCCCTCCCAAGAACGGCATGGAGGAGCACCAGTAAGCCAGTGACTCAGCCCATGTAATAGGGTCTGTCAGAGGCAGAGAATCCCAGTTGAGAGAGGGGAACCGGCCAGGCAGAGACAGAAAGGGTGGTTCGTCATTCCAGTGCCTTGCCGTTCACCATCGCAACCCTGGGCCAGACTACACTCAATCATAGAATCTACTGAAGAGATGAGTCTTCAGTAAAGAGGCAGACCATTCCATAAAAATCTAATCAAATTTTATTTGTCACATGCGCAGAATACAAGAGGTGGAGACCTTCCCGTGAAATGTTAACTTAACCAACAATGCAGTTCAAGAAATAGAGTTAATCAAATATTTACTAAATAAACTCAAGTTTAAAAAAATCTAATCAATCACAAATGAACACCAAAAAAATGTACTTAACAATAACAAGGTTTTATACAGGGTATTACGGTACAGAGTCAATGTGGAGGCTATATACAGGGTATTACGGTACAGAGTCAATGTGGAGGCTATATACAGGGGGTACCGGTACAGAGTCAATGTGGAGGTTATATACAGGGTATTACGGTACAGAGTCAATGTGGAGGCTATATACAGGGTGTTACGGTACAGAGTCAATGTGGAGGCTATATACAGGGTATTACGGTACAGAGTCAATGTGGAGGCTATATACAGGGGGTACCGGTACAGAGTCAATGTGGAGGTTATATACAGGGGGTACCGGGACAGAGTCAATGTGGAGGTTATATACAGGGGGTACTGGTACAGAGTCAATGTGGAGGCTATATACAGGATGTTACGGTACAGAGTCAATGTGGAGGCTATATACAGGGGGTACCGGTACAGAGTCAATGTGGAGGCTATATACAGGGGGTACCGGTACAGAGTCAATGTGGAGGCTATATACAGGGTGTTACGGTACAGAGTCAATGTGGAGGCTATATACAGGGTGTTACGGTACAGAGTCAATGTGGAGGCTATATACAGGGTGTTACGGTACAAATCAAATCAAATCAAATTGTATTTGTCACATACACATGGTTAGCAGATGTTAATGCGAGTGTAGCGAAATGCTTGTGCTTCTAGTTCCGACAATGCAGTAATAATCCAACAAGTAATCTAACAATTCCAACAAAAAAACTACTGTCTTATACACAGTGTAAGGGGATAAAGAATATGTACATAAAGATATATGAATGAGTGATGGTACAGAGCAGCTTAGGCAAGATACAGTAGATGGTATCGAGTACAGTATATACATATGAGATGAGTATGTAAACAAAGTGGCATAGTTAAAGTGGCTAGTGATACATGTATTACATAAGGATGCAGTAGATGATATAGAGTACAGTATATACGTATACATATGAGATGAATAATGTAGGGTATGTAAACATTATATTAGGTAGCATTGTTTAAAGTGGCTAGTGATATATTTTACATCATTTCCCATCAATTCCCATTATTAAAGTGGCTGGAGTTGAGTCAGTGTGTTGGCAGCAGCCACTCAATGTTAGTGGTGGCTGTTTAACAGTCTGATGGCCTTGAGATAGAAGCTGTTTTTCAGTCTCTCGGTCTCAGCTTTGATGCACCTGTACTGACCTCGCCTTCTGGATGATAGCGGGGTGAACAGGCAGTGGCTCGGGTGGTTGTTGTCCTTGATGATCTTTATGGCCTTCCTGTAACATCGGGTGGTGTAGGTGTCCTGGAGGGCAGGTAGTTTGCCCCCGGTGATGCGTTGTGCAGATCTCACTACCCTCAGGAGAGCCTTATGGTTGTGGGCGGAGCAGTTGCCGTACCAAGCGGTGATACAGCCCGCCAGGATGCTCTCGATTGTGCATCTGTAGAAGTTTGTGAGTGCTTTTGGTGACAAGCCAAATTTCTTCAGCCTCCTGAGGTTGAAGAGGCGCTGCTGCGCCTTCTTCACGATGCTGTCCGTGTGGGTGGACCAATTCAGTTTGTCTGTGATGTGTATGCCGAGGAACTTAAAACTTGCTACCCTCTCCACTACTGTTCCATCGATGTGCATAGGGGGTGTTCCCTCTGCTGTTTCCTGAAGTCCACAATCATCTCCTTAGTTTTGTTGACGTTGAGTGTGAGGTTATTTTCCTGACACCACACTCCGAGGGCCCTCACCTCCTCCCTGTAGGCCGCCTCGTCGTTGTTGGTAATCAAGCCTACCACTGTTGTGTCGTCCGCAAACTTGATGATTGAGTTGGAGGAGTGCGTGGCCACGCAGTCGTGGGTGAACAGGGAGTACAGGAGAGGGCTCAGAACGCACCCTTGTGGGGCCCCAGTGTTGAGGATCAGCGGGGTGGAGACGTTGTTGCCTACCCTCACCACCTGGAGGCGGCCCGTCAGGAAGTCCAGTACCCAGTTGCACAGGGCGGGGGTCGAGACCCAGGGTCTCGAGCTTGATGACGAGCTTGGAGGGTACTATGGTGTTGAATGCCGAGCTGTAGTCGATGAACAGCATTCTCACATAGGTATTCCTCTTGTCCAGATGGGCTAGGGCAGTGTGCAGTGTAGTTGAGATTGCATCGTCTGTGGACCTATTTGGGCGGTAAGCAAATTGGAGTGGGTCTAGGGTGTCAGGTAGGGTGGAGGTGATATGGTCCTTGACCAGTCTCTCAAAGCACTTCATGATGACGGAAGTGAGTGCTACGGGGCGGTAGTCGTTTAGCTCAGTTACCTTAGCTTTCTTGGGAACAGGAACAATGGTGGCCCTCTTGAAGCATGACAGACGGGTATAGGGATTGATTGAATATGTCCGTGAACACACCGGCCAGCTGGTCTGCGCATGCTCTGAGGGCGCGGCTGGGGATGCCGTCTGGGCCTGCAGCCTTGCGAGGGTTAACACGTTTAAATGTTTTACTCACCTCGGCTGCAGTGAAGGAGAGTTCGCATGTTTTCGTTGCAGGCCGTGTCAGTGGCACTGTATTGTCCTCAAAGCAGGCAAAAAGTTATTTAGTCTGCCTGGGAGCAAGACATCCTGGTCCGTGACTGGGCTGGTTTTCTTCTTGTAGTCCGTGATTGACTGTAGACCCTGCCACATACCTCTTGCGTCTGAGCCGTTGAATTGAGATTCTACTTTGTCTCTATACTGGCGCTTAGCTTGTTTGATAGCCTTGCGGAGGGAATAGCTGCACTGTTTGTATTCGGTCATGTTACCAGACACCTTGCCCTGATTAAAAGCAATGGTTCGCGCTTTCAGTTTCACGCGAATGCTGCCATCAATCCACGGTTTCTGTTTTGGGAATGTTTTAATCGTTGCTGTGGGAACGACATCTTCAACGCACGTTCTAATGAGCTCGCACACCGAATCAGCGTATTCGTCAATGTTGTCGTCTGACGCAATACGAAACATATCCCAGTCCACGTGATGGAAGCAGTCTTGGAGTGTGGAATCAGCTTGGTCGGACCAGCGTTGGACAGACCTCAGTGTGGGAGCTTCTTGTTTTAGTTTCTGTTTGTAGGCAGGGATCAGCAAAATGGAGTCGTGGTCAGCTTTTCCGAAAGGAGGGCGGGGCAGGGCCTTATATGCGTCGCGGAAGTTAGAGTAACAATGATCCAAGGTTTTTTCAGCCCTAGTTGCGCAATCGATATGCTGATACAATTTAAGGAGTCTTGTTTTCAGATTAGCCTTGTTTAAAATCCCCAGCTACAATGAATGCAGCCTCAGGATGTAGAGATTCCAGTTTGCAAAGAGTCAAATGAAGTTTGTTCAGAGCCATCGATGTGTCTGCTTGGGGGGGAATATATATGGCTGTGATTATAATCGAAGAGAATTCTCTTGGTAGATAATGCGGTCGACATTTGATTGTGAGGAATTCTAAATCAGGTGAACAGAAGGATTTGACTTCCTGTATATTTCTGTGATCACACCACGTCACATTAGCCATAAGGCATACGCACCCGCCCCTCTTCTTACCAGAAAGATGTTTGTTTCTGTCGGCGCGATGCGTGGAGAAACCCGCTGGCTGCACCGCCTCCGATAGCGTCTCTCCAGTGAGCGATGTTTCCGTGAAGCAAATAACGTTACAGTCTCTGATGTCCCTCTGGAATGCTACCCTTGCTCGGATTTCATCAACCTTGTTGTCAAGAGACTGGACATTGGCGAGAAGAATGCTAGGGAGTGGTGCACGATGTGCCCGTCTCCGGAGTCTGACCAGAAGACCGCCTCGTTTCCCTCTTTTACGGAGTCGTTTTTTTGGGTCGCCGGCTGGGATCCATTCCGTTATCCTGGTTGAAAGGCAGAACACAGGATCCGCTTTGTGAAAATCATATTCTTGGTCATACTGATGGTGAGTTGACGCTGATCTTATATTCAGTAGTTCTTCTCGACTGTATGTAATGAAACCTAAGATGACCTGGGGTACTAATGTAAGAAATAACACGTAAAAAAAACAAAACACTGCATAGTTTCCTAGGAACGCGAAGCGAGGCGGCCATCTCTGTCGGCGCCGGAAGTAAACAAAGAGTCAATGTGGAGGCTATATACAGGGTGTACCGGTACAGAGTCAATGTGGAGGCTATATACAGGGTGTTACGGTACAGAGTCAATGTGGAGGCTATATACAAGGTGTTATGGTACAGAGTCAATGTGGAGGCTATATAGAGGGGGTACCGGTACAGAGTCAATGTGGAGGCTATATACAGGGGGTACCGGTACAGAGTCAATGTAAATAGTCTGGGTGGCCATTTTAGTTGTTCAGCAGTCTTATGGCTTGGGGGTAGAAGCTGTTAAGGAGCCTTTTGGTCCTAGACTTGGTGTTCCGGTTCCGTGCGGTAGCAGAGAGAACAGTCTATGACTTGGAATTGTTTTGGGCCTTCCTCTGACTAGTATATATGTCCTGGATGGCAGGAAGCTTGGCCCTAGAGATGTACTGGGCCGTATGCACTACCCTCTGTAGCGTCTTACGTTCAGATGCCGAGCAGTTGCCATACCAGGCGGTGATGCAACCGGTCAGGATGCTCTCGATGGTGCAGCTGTATAACTTTTTGACGATCTGGGGACCCATGTCAAATCTTTTCAGTCTCCTGAGGGAGAAAAGCTGATGTTGTGCACTCTTCACAACTGTCTTGGTGTGTTTGGACCATGATAGTTTGTTGGTGATGTGGACACCAAGGAACTTGAAACTCTCGACCCGCTCCACTACAGCCTGTCGATGTTAATGGGGGCCTGTTCGGCCCTCCTTTTCCTGTAGTCCACGATCAGCTCCTTTGTCTTGCTCCCACACGGCCAGGTCTCTGACCTCCTTCTTATAGGCTGTCTCATCATTGTCGGTGATCAGGCCTACCACTGTTGTGTCGTCAGCAAACTTAATGATGGCGTTGGAGTCATGCCTGGCCATGCAATCATGGATGAACAGGGAGTACAGGAGGGGACTAAGCACGCACCCCTGAGGGGCCCCAGTGTTGAGGATCAGCATGGCAGATGTGTTGTTGCCTACCCTTACCACCTGGGGGCGGCCCATTAAAAAGTCCAGGATCCAGTTGCAGAGGGAGGTGTTCAGTCCCAGGGTCCATAGCTTAGTGATGAGCTTTGTTGGCACTATGGTATTGAATGCTGAGCTGTAGTCAATGAATAACATTCTCACGTAGGTGTTCCTTTTGTCCAGGTGGGAAATGGCAGTGTGGATTGCGATTGAGATGGCATCATCTGTGGATCTGTGAGGGCGGTATGCAAATTGGAGTGGGTCTAGGGTTTCTGGGATAATGGTGTGGATGTGAGCCATTACCAGCCTTTCAAAGCCCTTCATGGATAGGAACATGAGTACTATGGAGTCTGTAGTCATTTAGGCAGGTTGCCTTTGTGTTCTTGGGCACAGGGACTGTGGTCGTTTGCTTGAAACATGTTGGTATTACAGACTAGGCCAGGGAGTGGTTGAAAATGTCAGTGAAGACACAGATTGTGGTTGTTGTGGATGGCTGTTCACAAATCTAAATGTGTATTTGAACCCAATAATGGTTGAATTCAAGAAGTTTAAGCTGCCTGTCATTGTAAGCTGCCTGTCATTGTAAGCTGCCTGTCATTGTAAGCTGCCTGTCATTGTAAACTGCCTGTCATTGTAAACTGCCTGTCATTGTAAGCTGCCTATCATTGTAAGCTGCCTGTCATTGTAAGCTGCCTGTCATTGTAAGCTGCCTGTCATTGTAAACTGCCTGTCATTGTAAACTGCCTGTCATTGTAAGCTGCCTATCATTGTAAATAAGAATATGTTCTTAACTGATTTGCCTAGTTAAATAAAAGTTAAATAAAAATAAATACAATTATTCAGAAAGTCGTTCCAACAGATAAAGACTGATTTTAATATACCCAATAAGGACTTTTTTTTTTTTTAAAGTATCTCCAATTCAGAAATTTTATAGAGGGCCAGAAGAAAGAAAACTATGTTTTCAAATGACTGAGGTAGAAAAAAATACATTCTAAATCCTACTGCTCGGAGGGGTTTAGTCTTTGACATATTTTCTATCTTGTCAAGCAGAAGTGCCTCATCCTATGACGCTTTGAGACATATTCGGGAGAGAGACATTGGGAGTCCATTTGGTTACGAAGACTGGACCGCTAACCGCGAAATGATCTACCCCGATTGTCTCTCCATCAACATACAAGAACTCCATTTAAAAAAAAAATCTTTCACAGAACCAGTTTGCCTTAACAGAATGTTTACCGGTGCATCACATTTATGTTTCAAATGTCAACAAGATATTGGCACCTTTCTGCGTGTATTTTGGCAACAGAATCCAGTTTTTATTAGAATTAGGTTCATTTATACATTTAGAAGATCTTAGACAATTTGCTCGTTCGCCGAACATACTGTTCTGGTCTATTTAGCCCGCCAAAAATGTAATCTGGTATTGTGTTCAACACCTGAAATACCATCTGCGAGAATGTGGCTCTCTCAGGCTTTCATCTATTTTACCACTAGAAAAACAAACTTTTGACCTGCGCCAGGGTACTGAAAAGTTCTGGAAAATCTGGTCACCATCGATTAGTTTAGATTGTTATTTAGTCACATGCACAGGACTGTAGATATAGTTGCAGGGTACAGTGAAATACTTCAGATCCGTGCTCGAACAGTGCAGGTGTGAATGAAGCAATGAAACATATTCCACACACAAACACACAGTACCAGTCAAACGTTTGGACACACCTACTCATTCAAGAGTTTTTCTTTATTTTTACTATTTTCTACATTGTACAATATTTGTGAAGACATCAAAACGAGGAAATAACACATTATGGAATCATGTAGTAACCAAAAAAGTGTTTAAAAAAAATCTAAATATATTTTATATTTTATATTATTCAAAGTAGCCACCTTTTGCCTTGACAGCTTTGCTCACTCTTGGCATTCCCTCAACCAGCTTGATGAGGTAGTCACCTGGAATGCATTTCAATTAGCAGGTGTGCCTTGTTAAAAGTAAATGTGTGGAATTTCTTTCCTTCTTAATGCGTTTGAGACAATCAGTTGTGTTGTGACAAGGTAGGGGTGGTATACAGAAGATAGCCCTATTTGGTAAAAGACCAAGAACATATTATGGCAAGAACAGCTCAAATAAGCAAAGAGAAACGACAGTCCATCATTACTTTAATGTCACACCCTGATCTGTTTCACCTGTCTTTGTGATTGTCTCCACCCCCCTCCAGGTGTCACCCATCTTCCCCATTATCCCCTGTGTATTTATACCTGTGTTCTCCGTCTGTTGCCAGTTCGTTTTGTTCATTCATACCTACCACCGTTTTCCCCCTTGCCCCACTACTCTGGATTACCGACCCCTGCCTGACCCTGGGCCTGCCTACCGTCCCGTACCTTTGCCCCACTACTCTGGATTACCGACCCCTGCCTGACCCTGGGCCTGCCTACCGTCCCGTACCTTTGCCCCACTACTCTGGATTACCGACCCCTGCCTGACCCTGGGCCTGCCTACAGTCCTGTACCTTTGCCCCACTACTCTGGATTACCGACCCCTGCCTGACCCTGGGCCTGCCTACCGTCCCGTACCTTTGCCCCACTACTCTGGATTACCGACCCCTGCCTGACCCTGGGCCTGCCTACCGTCCCTTTGCCCCACTACTCTGGATTACCGACCCCTGCCTGACCCTGGGCCTGCCTACCGTCCCATACCTATGCCCCACTACTCTGGATTACCGACCCCTGCCTGACCCTGGGCCTGCCTACCGTCCCGTACCTTTGCCCCACTACTCTGGATTACCGACCCCTGCCTGACCCTGGGCCTGCCTACCGTCCCTTTGCCCCACTACTCTGGATTACCGACCCCTGCCTGACCCTGGGCCTGCCTACCGTCCCATACCTATGCCCCACTACTCTGGATTACCGACCCCTGCCTGACCCTGGGCCTGCCTACCGTCCCGTACCTTTGCCCCACTACTCTGGATTACCGACCCCTGCCTGACCCTGGGCCTGCCTACCGTACCTTTGCCCCACTACTCTGGATTACCGACCCCTGCCTGACCCTGCCTACCATCCCGTACCTTTAACTGCCCATGTTGAAATTAATAAACTTTTGTTACTTCGACATCGTCTGTCTTACCTTCAAGCGTGTTACTTTAAAGACATGAAGGTCGGTCATTACGGAAAATTTCTAAGAACTTTGAAAGTTTTTTCAAGTGCAGTTGTAAAAAAAACATCAAGCGCTATGATGAAACACGCCACAGGAAAGGAAGACCCAGAGTTACCTCTGTTGCAGAGGATATGTTCATTAAAGTTAACTGCACCTCAGATTGCAGCCCAAATAAATGCTCCACGGAGTTGAAGTAACAGACACATCTCACCATCAACTGTTCAGAGAAGACTGCGTGAATCAGGCCCTTCGTGTTGGAAAAGCATTCCAGGTGAAGCTGGTTGAGAAAATGCCAAGAGTGTGCAAAGCTGTCATCAAGGCAACGGGTGATATATTTTGATTTGTTTAACACTTTTTTTGGTTACTACATGATTCCATATGTGTTATTTCATAGTTTTGATGTCTTCACTATTATTCTACAATGTAGAAAATATTACAAATAAAGAAAAACCCTTGAATGAGTAGGTGTGTCCAAACTGTTCACTGGTACTGTACATATTACGTCAACTACCTCTACCACTGCACATTGACTCGGTAGTGGTACCCCTTGTATGTATATAGAACATTTTTGGTTAAGGGCTTGTAAAGTAAGCATTTCACAGTAAAGTCTACACAGGTTGTATTCGGCCATGTGACAAATACATGCGATTTGCCTTGGCTCGGATGAGGCTACTTTACCTTAAATCAATTTACAGTTAACACCACAGTAGTACCAGACCTTTTTGTTCAAATACTCTTTAAATTAAGTTCACGTACATTTTGAAGTAAGTATTCAGAGATATTTTATTTGGAAAATACAAGTATTGGAAAGTATTGCAATGTATTTGAAAATACTCAAAAAAAAAAAAAGATTATTTTCAAATACAAATTAATACTCCCATGCATTTGGACCCAGGTCCGTAAGAGTATTTGAAATAATGTATTTGAAAATATTGTAGCGATTTTTAACCCAAGAGAGAGGCGTGTACACATGAGGGACTTGGTTTAGAGAAGCTTGGGGACAGGCTCTCCCGAAGGAAAGGGGGGGTATTGTAGCGACCTTAACCGAACATCTAGCGTAGGTTCAGACCTCTTGGCGTAACGGTTAAGGTGTTTGGCTTGACTGTTGTTGGACACGAGTTCGAGTGCTGGTCGGGGCTACAATACTTTCAAATACATCCATTTAAAGTCGTTGATTTCAGCCACATTATTAGGAAATACTCAAAATACAGTATATAGGTATATTTAAATAAATAATAAAATACACAAGTCTATATAGTACTATGTCTAGGCTATATGTGTTAACTTTAAAATCAGCTTACTTTTGACCCTGTTTTACAACATTGGAGTTGTAGGTTTGGTATCAAGAATAAGCCGATTAAAATTGGGTCAAACTGGAACAACTATACACATAACCAGAGTGGTCTTCTACGACGCTAGATCTCCTCTCAAACCAGCTTCACATTCCGGCTCGGGGCTTCATCCGTAACTGTGGTATTATAACATACCAAACAAAAACAACAACTTGTGATTAATAAAATACTTCTCTAATGAAAGGGGACGATGATGCAATCTTTGCGAGAGGGAGGGAATCTGATTTCAAACTGGATAAACGGAGTTAGCCTGCCCAGGGAACAGGTTAATATTGATGGATTCGTCGCCATAGAAATGTACCTGGCTAAAAGGTGAGTAGTTGCGACTGGTTATCCTGAGTTGAACTCAAAGTTGACCAAAGTTACCTCGCCGACGACTCAACCCTGAAATCACATCTTATTGGTGGTCAGGGGAAGAACGGACGACTCTACCACCTCTGAGGGCATACGATGTACGAAGCATGTACAACCAGGATGGGGCCCATACATCACAATTCCCGGTGATATGGATTCAACTTCACATGGATAGATGAACTCTGGTCATGTAAATTAATATCACGCTTATTACCTTTGTAAAAATCATTTAACTTGTATCCTAAAATGCTGCAACGGGCTAGCGTCCTGTCCATCATGCTGCCCCCCACTACACAAACGAGATACAGCGCATTAGGAAAGTATTCAGGGCAAATTTTCCCCCCCACATCTTGTTATGTTAAAGCCTTATTCTAAAATGTAGTAAATTTAAAATAAAAAAATCCTCAGCAATCTACACACAAATACCCCACAATGAGAAAACGGAAAAACGCGTTTAGAAATTTTTGCAAATACAAAAATAACTTATTTACATAAGTATTCAGACCCTTTGCTATGAGACTCTAAATTGAGCTCAGGTGCTTCCTGTTTCCCATTGATCATCCTTGAGATGTTTTACAACTTGATTGAAGTTCACCTGTGGTAAATTCAATTGATTGGAAATGATTTGGAAAGGCACACACCTGTCTATATAAGGTCCCACCGTTGACAGTGCATGTCAGAGCAAAGACCAAGCCATGAGATCGAAGGAATTATCTTAAGAGACAGGATTGTGTCGAGGCACAGATCTGGGGAAGGGTACTAAAACATGTCTGCAGCATTGAAGATCCCCAAGAACAGAGTAGCCTTCATCATTCTTAAATGGAAGATGTTTGGAACTACCAAGACTCTTCCTAGAGCTGGCCGCCTGGTCAAATTGAGCATTAAAGTTGACACTGTAATCGCTAACAAAAGGTGCTTCAACAAAGTACTGAATACTTATGTAAATGTGCTGTTTAAAAAAAAAAAAAATTATATGAGCAAAAATCTTTAAAAAAACTGTTTTTGCTTTGTCTTATGGGGTAGTTTGTAGATTGCAAAAAAAAAAAAATGTCATAAATTTTAGATTAAGGCTGTAACGTAACAAAATGTGGAAAAGGTCAAGGGGTCTGAAGGCACTGTAGGCTCCTGCCCTATAGGCCATTCTGGTTCAGATAAGACCACTTTACTTTCCAGTTTACACAGTTCTATAGGTCTAGTATAACTTGGCCCATACAGGTATCAAACCCTCAACATCAGTGTTTGTAACACAGGGGCAGGAATAAGCAGATTAAAGTTGGATCAACAAACAAACCTGACATATGGACCCTGTTCATAAACTTTAGGAGGAAGATAGGAAGGACAGATGTTTTCCAACAGGAACTTTACATAAAAGACCACTTTAAGGTCTGAAAACATCCAACAAACTTTGATTTTGTAAGTGAAATATCTCTTCAAAAAAAGGTTCATAACAGATTAGTTATTGAGCTCAGCAAAGAAGGGGCGACTTTTTCCTCATCATGGTTTGCGAAATCAAAATCGACAAATCAGAAAAAAGGCTAGGTCTGGTACGAAAATAGTTTATTATTAAAAACAAATTTCCCTATCGCTGAAATATTAGGAGATTTTATTCCATTGTTTCTTTCTTTTAACTTAAAAACGAAACAAACTTTTCATATCCTAAAGCCTTGCTGTAACATTTACCAGTTTAAAGAAAACTTTACAGCAAAAAGAGACCCTTTTTGTTCATTTTTTTTTCCTGTCGTGATGCTCAAAATTAACAACATATTGAGTGGCAACTGGCAATAAAAAAGCATATTTACAGCATCTAAACGCCCTCAGACCTCTCCTTTCTCTTCATCTGGGTCGTATTCATTAGTGCGTACCGTAGCAAAACGCTTTTGCAGCGGAAAGACAAACGTTTCTTATTGGACAAGTTCCGGTAGCTCCTCCCCGTTTCAGTCCATTTTAATCCATTTGGTACCTAATGAATACAACCCTGAATTGAACTTGGGTTTGTCGGTGTTTAAAAAACAACAACATTCCAGCTCTAAAGTGGGCGTGGTTACTCAAGAGGTCAGGGGTCAGTCAGATAAAAACACTAAAACAGTCCTTCCAGTTACAGTTTGGACTCCTGGCTTCCTTTCTTTACTTTGTCTGCAACCGATTGGACAACTGAACACATCTACCACATTGCTTTGTGAGAGCAGGAAGTGGAGGAGACGAGGAGACGAGAACAGATTATTTAGATGACCCCTTTTTAAAAGTCCTTTCCTCGTCTCCTTTCCTTCATGACCACTGATGGGTATAAGGACTGGATGGGTTTTTAGTTGACCTCGTATTACTGCAGATGCCTAGCACATCTTCTCTCTGTTAGGGTGGTCAACGAAGGAGAGGAGACAAGTCAAAGGAGGCCATTGAGAGACCGTTAGGGAAAAGATGTAGAAGTGACCTGTAGCCACCGATCCAAGATCAGATATTCAATACAGTCCAAATGGCACCTTACAGTACACTGACCAGAGCGCCCAGGGGACATATCCAGGAGCCTTCAGGAAAGTATTCAGACCCCTTGACCTTTTTTCATTTAGTTACAGCCTTATTCTAAAATTGATTAAATTGTGTTTTTTAAAAAAAAACATCAATCTAGACACAATATCCCATAATCACAAAGCAAAAAGTTGTACATTCATTTTTAGCAAATATATATTAAAAAAACAAACAAAACAGAAATACCTTATTTACTTAAGTATTCAGACCCTTTGCTATGAGACTCTAAATTGAGCTCAGGTGCTTCCTGTTTCCATCGATCATCCTTGGAGATGTTTCTATAACTTGATTGGGGAGATTTTGATTAGACATGAAAACCATCCCTGCCTGTAGTAAATTCAATTGATTGGACATGCTTTAGAAAAGGCACACCCCGGTCTATATAAGGTCCCACAGTTGACAGTGCATGTCAGAGCAAAAACCAAGCCATGAGGTCGAAGGAACTGTCTGTAAAGCTCTGACACAGGATTGTGGCACAGATCTGGGGAAGGGTACAAAAACATTTCTGCAGCATTGAAGGTCCCCAAGAACACAGTGGCCTCCATTCTTAAATGGAAGAAGTTTGGAACCACCAAGACTCTTCCTAGAGCTGGCCGCCCATCAAAACTGAGCAATCAGGGAAGAAGGGCCTTGGTCAGGGAGGTGATCAAGAACCCAATGGTCACTCTGACCGAGCTCTAGAGTTCCTCTATGTAGATGGGAGAACCTTCCAGAAGGACAACCATCTCAGCAGCACTCCACCAGACTGAAGCCACTCCTCTGTGAAAGGTACATGACAGCCCGCTTGGAGTGTGCCAAAAGGCACCTAAAGGACTCTCAGACCATGAGAAACAAGATTCTCTGGTCTGATGAAACCAAGATTGAACTCTTTGGCCTGAATGCCAAGAGTCACGTCTGGAGGAAACCTGGCACCATCCCTACGGTGAAGCATGGTGGTGGCAGCATCATGCTGTGTGGATGTTTTTCAGCGGCAGTGACTGGGAGACTAGGCAGGATCGAGGGAAAGATATACGGATGAAAACCTACTCCAGAGCGCTCAGGACCTCAGACCGGGGTGAAGGTTCACCTTCCAGCAGGACAACGACCCTAAGCACACAGCCAAGACAACGCAGGTGTGGCTTCAGGACAAGTCTATGAATATCCTAGAGTGGCCCAGCCAGAGCCCGGACTTGAACCCAATCTAACATCTCTGGAGAGACCTGAAAATAGCTGTGCAGCGATGCTCCCCATCCAACCTGACAGAGCTTGAGAGGATCTGCAGAGAAGAATGGGAGAAACTCCCCAAATACAGGTGTGCCAAGCTTGTAGCATCAGACACAATAAGACTCAAGGCTTTAATCACTCAAGGTGCTTCAACAAAGTACAGAGTAAAGGGTCTGAATACTTATGTAAATGTGATATTTCAGTTTTTATTTTCAATACTTTTTTTTTTTTGGGGGGGGCTATTTAATCCATTTTAGAATAAGGCTGTAAGGTAACAGAATGTTGAAAAAAAGTCAAGGGGTCTGAATATTTTCCCGAACGCTCTGTATATTACCATCTCCTATGGCTAAGGTTACAATTGGAGGGATAAGGGGAATCTGATTCTAGATCTGTGGTTGAGGGGCAACATCAAACTAGCCTGGTCCCAGATCCGTTTGCGCTCTTGCCAGCTCCATTGCTGTAAATGTCAGTTAGTGACAGGAGTTGTCAAGAAGTCAGAAACAGACTGGCACCTAGGCTAACATTAAAATTTAAAAAATGTTTTTTTTTTAAAGTTTCATTTGGTAGCCACTAGCCTATGACTGCCTCAGTCTCCTGTGTCTCAGCCGCTTGTGTTTTCTCTATGGGGCGAGGTTGACTTGTAGGTTCAGATACACACGCCACAGGCGGTTCAGTAGCAGTCACTTCAACAGGGAATTCAGAGGGTTCTGATTCCACCTTCTGTTGGGATTGGAAGGGTTCTACAGTGGAATCTTTAGAATCTGTAGGAGGTTCTTTAGAGGGTTCTTTCGTAGCAGCAGCAGCAACAACAGTAGTAGGTGGGGGGTTTTCTGTGTTGTTGTCGTCAGAGTTCCGGAGCTTGAGTTCCACGTTCTCTGGTTCTACCTCTGCTTTGTCTCCTAGTCGATCGTCTGTGTCCCAACGAGATGTCCTCTCTCTGTTCCTCGGTCGCCTCTGCCTCTCTCCCTCTCCTCCCTCACTCCTGCCGCGCCCCCTCTCTCCTACCCCTCTTTCTCCTACCTCTCCTCTCCCCCTCTCCCCTACCCCCCTTTCTCCTACCTCTCCTCTACCTCTACCCCTCTCTCCTACACCCCTTTCTCCTACCTCTCCTCTCTACCTCTACCCCTCTCTCCTACCTCTCCTCTACCTCTACCCCTCTCTCCTACCCCCCTTTCTCCTACATCTCTCCCCCTCTCTCCTACCCCCTTTCTCCTACCTCTCCCCCTCTATCTCCCCCCTCTACTCTCTCATCTCTCCCCCTCTCCTACCCCCTTTCTCCTACCTCTCCTCTATCTCTCCCCCTCTCTCCTACATCTCTCCCCCTCTCTCCTACCCCCTTTCTCCTACCCCCTTTCTCCTACCTCTCCTCTATCTCTCCCCCTCTCTCCTACCCCCTTTCTCCTACCTCTCCTCTACCTCTCCCCCTCTCTCCTACCTCTCCTCTACCTCTACCCCTTTCTCCTATACCCCTTTCTCCTACCTCTCCTCTCCCCCTCTCCCCTACCTCTGATCCTCTACCTCGCTCCCTCTCTCCTCCCGCACTCCTTCCACGCTCACTCTCTCCTCCGTCTCCTCCTCTCCCTCGTTCCCTCTCTCCATCAGGACTGCTTCGTCTCTCTCTCCAGTCTCGCCTGTCTCTATCTCTCTCCCACCCTCCCCCTCCTCTCGGCTCTCCCCCGTCCTCCTGCCATCCCCCAAACCTTTCCCTTCCCTCCATCCTTTCTCCCCATCCTCCTCCTCCTCCTCTCCCTCCTTCCCCAAACCGCCTCCCCCCTCCACCAAACCTCTCCCTATCCCTCTCCCAGTCCCTCTCTCTCTCCCTGTCTGGATCCCTGTCCCTAAACCCAGGTCTCTCCCCCCTGAAGGGCCCCCTTCCCTCAATCTCCTCCGGCCCATCTGGCCCTCGAGGGCCCCCCCTCATGAAGGGTGGTGGGGGCCCCCCAGGGAGAGGCCCGTGGGGAGGGAAGGGACCCCTCATGGGATGGGAAGGGGGCATGCCCATCCCAAACCCACGTGGGCCCCCGGGCGGCAGAGGGGGGCCATCGTGGTGGATCATGTGAGGGTGGGGGCCCCTGTTGGGTGGCATCATCTGGGGTGGCATGTTGTGGTGGGGAGGGCCCCGAGGGGGGTGGGGGCCATGTGGGCCACCGTGGGGAGGAGGGAAGCGCTGCATGTGAGGTGGGGGGAGGACCGGACCAGGAGAGTGGACTGGGGGGCGCTGGAGGGGAATCATGCCGGGGCGAGCCCCAAGAAGACCTCCAGACAGCGGGATGGGACCGCCTGGTGAGCCCCCTGGAGGACCAGGCACCTGGTTACCTGATGAGGGAACAGAGAATACAGGTTTAATAGACATGTTCTGATAAACATCTATCAGGTAACTACTAGAGACAGTCACATGGTCTGATAAACATCTATCAGGTAACTACTAGAGACAGTAACTTGGTCTGATAAACATCTATCAGGTAACTACTAGAGACAGTCACATGGTCTGATAAACATCTATCAGGTAACTACTAGAGACAGTCACATGGTCTGATAAACATCTATCAGGTAACTACTAGAGACAGTCACATGGTCTGATAAACATCTATCAGGTAACTACTAGAGACAGTAACTTGGTCTGATAAACATCTATCAGGTAACTACTAGAGACAGTCACATGGTCTGATAAACATCTATCAGGTAACTACTAGACTACTAGAGACAGTAACTTGGCCTGATAAACATCTATCAGGTAACTACTAGAGACAGTCACATGGTCTGATAAACATCTATCAGGTAACTACTAGACTACTAGAGACAGTAACTTGGCCTGATAAACATCTATCAGGTAACTACTAGACTACTAGAGACAGTAACATGGTCTGATAAACATCTATCAGGTAACTACTAGAGACAGTAACATGTTCTGATAAACATCTATCAGGTAACTACTAGAGACAGTAACATGGTCTGATAAACATCTATCAGGTAACTACTAGAGACAGTCACATGGTCTGATAAACATCTATCAGGTAACTACTAGAGACAGTCACATGGTCTGATAAACATCTATCAGGTAACTACTAGAGACAGTCACATGGTCTGATAAACATCTATCAGGTAACTACTAGAGACAGTCACATGGTCTGATAAACATCTATCAGGTAACTACTAGAGACAGTCACATGGTCTGATAAACATCTATCAGGTAACTACTAGAGACAGTCACATGGTCTGATAAACATCTATCAGGTAACTACTAGAGACAGTAACTTGGTCTGGAAACATCTATCAGGTAACTACTAGACTACTAGAGACAGTAACATGGTCTGATAAACATCTATCAGGTAACTACTAGAGACAGTAACATGGTCTGATAAACATCTATCAGGTAACTACTAGAGACAGTCACATGGTCTGATAAACATCTATCAGGTAACTACTAGACTACTAGAGACAGTAACTTGGCCTGATAAACATCTATCAGGTAACTACTAGAGACAGTAACATGGTCTGATAAACATCTATCAGGTAACTACTAGAGACAGTCACATGGTCTGATAAACATCTATCAGGTAACTACTAGACTACTAGAGACAGTAACATGGTCTGATAAACATCTATCAGGTAACTACTAGACTACTAGAGACAGTAACATGGTCTGATAAACATCTATCAGGTAACTACTAGACTACTAGAGACAGTAACATGGTCTGATAAACATCTATCAGGTAACTACTAGACTACTAGAGACAGTAACATGGTCTGATAAACATCTATCAGGTAACTACTAGACTACTAGAGACAGTAACATGGCAGTCCGCTGTGCTGGTATGTGTGGTCCTTGTCTTCCACAGAGGTTAGGTCAGGACTCCATGCTGTGCAAAACACATAATTACCCCTTAAAGCCCCTCACTTTACTCTACTCTGCGCTCCAATCGACTCTCCGCCCCCTCCAATAGACTCTCTGCCCCTCCAATCGACTCTCCGCCCCCTCCAATCGACTCTCCGCCCTCTTCAACCTTTAGTAAAAGACTATTCTACTATGGTGTCTGGTTAAGGTTACAAACCCAGGCCGGCTGGATCCAGAGACAGTTCAACTACCCCTACACCCCCTGCTGCTGAGGGAGGGGGGCCAGAGGGGCCCAATGGCATCGACCCAGGCGGAAGGAAACCTGGTGGAGAGAGAGAGAGAGAGAAAGACTCAGACTTGTGAGATGGACAGCTTTATATAGATACAGTAGACTGATGTTTGAGAATGAGTGATTGAAATAGAGAGGGAGAGAGATATCTTGATAGAGAAAGGTTTTGAGAGAGAGAGATCTTAGATAGATATCGAGACAGAGGTTTTGAGAGAGAGATAACGAGACAGAGAGAGAGAAAGGTTTTGAGAGAGAGAGATATCTCATAGTGTTACCTGGTGGCATCATCTGCATGGGGTTGAACCTTGGTCCCGGTCTCATGAAGGAGGGAGGAGGTCCGGGCGGGACACCAGGGGGGAAGGAAGGGGGAGGCAGGCCCATGGGGGGACCACCAGGAGGGCCAGGCCCAGGGGGGAAGGAGGGGTGCTGCTGGAGAGAACCTACACCTCCCATCGACTGCACCTGGACCGGATGCACCTGGCGTAGAGGAGACGCAGAGGGAGGAGCCTGTTAGACAGAGGGTTGTAGACTGACCCAACTGGAACTCACTAAAATGGCACCCTATTCACTAAATATTGGAGAGGACTCTGGTCTAAAGTAGTGCACTATATAGGGAATAGGGTACCATAGGGCTCTGGTCTAAAGTAGTGCACTATATAGGGAATAGGGTACCATAGGGCTCTGGTCTAAAGTAGTGGACTATATAGGGAATAGGGTACCATAGTGCTCTGGTCTAAAGTAGTGCACTATATAGGGAATAGGGTGCCATACAGAATCTGAAAACTGTGTTAGCCCACTGAGGTAGAGCCCAGGCTGGGGAGATAAGTATAGGTATCTATAAAAAAAAAGGGGGACCAAACTAAAAATACCTGTACAGGAGCGTCTACAGGTGCGGTCCCAGCGGTGTCCTCCACCGTGGCTAACGGCTCAGAGCGGCCATTTTGTCTGAACTCCTCTGGTGTCTCCTGGTTGTTCTGAACACTCCTCCACTCTGTCAAACAAGGGACACGTGGTCAGACAGGTAGTGTACAGGTACCTGTGTGTGTGTGTGTGAGCGTGTGTGCGTGCGTGTGCGAGCGTTGAACCGCAAGGCAAAACTTGTCTGCTGTTCTAGCCCCGCAGCAGTGTGAAACACACCTGTAAACAGGTGCAGATACTCAAGTCTCATTAGAACAGCCGTCCCCCGGTCACTAGAACAGCCGTCCCCCGGTCACTAGAACAGCCGTCCCCGGTCACTAGAACAGCCGTCCCCGGTCACTAGAACAGCCGTCCCCGGTCACTAGAACAGCCGTCCCCGGTCACTAAAACAGCCGTCCCCGGTCACTAAAACAGCCGTCCCCGGTCACTAAAACAGCCGTCCCCGGTCACTAAAACAGCCGTCCCCCACTAAAACAGGTCACTAAAACAGCCGTCCCCGGTCACTAAAACTGCCGTCCCCGGTCACTAAAACTGCCGTCCCCCGGTCACTAAAAACTGCCGTCCCCGGTCACTAAAACTGCCGTCCCCCCGGTCACTAAAACAGCCGTCCCCGGTCACTAAAACAGCCGTCCCCGGTCACTAAAACAGCCGTCCCCGGTCACTAAAACAGCCGTCCCCGGTCACTAAAACAGCCGTCACTAAAAGCAGCCCCCCGGTCACTAAAACAGCCGTCCCCGGTCACTAAAACAGCCGTCCCCGGTCACTAAAACAGCCGTCCCCCCGGTCACTAAAACAGCCGTCCCCGGTCACTAAAACAGCCGTCCCCGGTCACTAAAACAGCCGTCCCCGGTCACTAAAACAGCCGTCCCCGGTCACTAAAACAGCCGTCCCCGGTCACTAAAACAGCCGTCCCCGGTCACTAAAACAGCCGTCCCCGGTCACTAAAACAGCCGTCCCCGGTCACTAAAACAGCCGTCCCCCGGTCACTAAAACAGCCGTCCCCGGTCACTAAAACTGCCGTCCCCGGTCACTAAAAACAGCCCCCGTCCCCCGTCCCCCGGTCACTAAAACAGCCGTCCCCGGTCACTAAAACAGCCGTCCCCGGTCACTAAAACAGCCGTCCCCCCGGTCACTAAAACAGCCGTCCCCTAAAACAGGTCACTAAAACAGCCGTCCCCGGTCACTAAAACAGCCGTCCCCGGTCACTAAAACAGCCGTCCCCGGTCACTAAAACAGCCGTCCCCGGTCACTAAAACAGCCGTCCCCGGTCACTAAAACTGCCGTCCCCGGTCACTAAAACTGCCGTCCCCGGTCACTAAAACAGCCGTCCCCGGTCACTAAAACAGCCGTCCCCACTAAAACAGCCGGTCACTAAAACAGCCGTCCCCGGTCACTAAAACTGCCGTCCCCGGTCACTAGAACTGCCGTCCCCGGTCACTAGAACAGCCGTCCCCGGTCACTAGAACAGCCGTCCCCGGTCACTAGAACAGCCGTCCCCGGTCACTAGAACAGCCGTCCTCCGGTCACTAGAACAGCCGTCCTCCGGTCACTAGAACAGCCGTCCCCGGTCACTAGAACAGCCGTCCCCGGTCACTAAAACCAGCCGTCCCCGGTCACTAAAACAGCCGTCCCCCGGTCACTAGAACAGCCGTCCCCGGTCACTAGAACAGCCGTCCCCGGTCACTAGAACAGCCGTCCCCCGGTCACTACTAGCCTTGCATCACGCTCATCTCTATATATATATATGGTGCTGCTGGTGGCCACGTCGCTGAGGCTTAAGACTGTTGTGTAGAAGCTTGCAGGAAGGTGTGTTTTGTGTTTACCTGGGGTGTGTGGGGGTGTGTGAGCGTGTGTGTGTGTGTGTGTGTGTGTGTGTGTGTGTGTGTGTGTGTGTGTTCAGCAGGACCCAACGTCTTCTACACCATGTAGAAATGTAAAATAAGGAATCATGTTGGTTATATTTCCATTCCAGTGTTTTACTTGCTATATTGTATTTACTTCGCCACCATGGCCTTTTTTGCCTTTACCTCCCTTATCTCACCTCATTTGCTCACATCGTATATAGACTTGTTTATACTGTATTATTGACTGTGTTTGTTTTACTCCATGTGTAACTCTGTGTCGTTGTATCTGTCGAAATGCTTTGCTTTATCTTGGCCAGGTCGCAATTGTAAATGAGAACTTGTTCTCAACTAGCCTACCTGGTTAAATAAAAGGTGAAATGAAAATGGTGGCATTTCTATCTGCAGATTTCCAGAACATTTTAGTACTGAACATGGCCCAGGTGTGTGTGTTATTACCTGGGTCCAGTGTGTCTGGGTCCAGCGTGTGTTATTACCTGGGTCCAGCGTGTGTTATTACCTGGGTCCAGCGTGTGTTATTACCTGGGTCCAGCGTGTGTTATTACCTGGGTCCAGTGTGTTATTACCTGGGTCCAGCGTGTGTTATTACCTGGGTCCAGCGTGTGTTATTACCTGGGTCCAGCGTGTGTTATTACCTGGGTCCAGCGTGTGTTATTACCTGGGTCCAGCGTGTGTTATTACCTGGGTCCAGCGTGTGTTATTACCTGGGTCCAGCGTGTGTTATTACCTGGGTCCAGCGTGTGTTATTACCTGGGTCCAGCGTGTGTTATTACCTGGGTCCAGCGTGTGTTATTACCTGGGTCCAGCGTGTGTTATTACCTGGGTCCAGCGTGTGTTATTACCTGGGTCCAGCGTGTGTTATTACCTGGGTCCAGCGTGTGTTATTACCTGGGTCCAGCGTGTGTTATTACCTGGGTCCAGCGTGTGGGTCCAGCGTGTGTTATTACCTGGGTCCAGCGTGTGTTATTACCTGGGTCCAGCGTGTGTTATTACCTGGGTCCAGCGTGTCTGGGTCCAGCGTGTGTTATTACCTGGGTCCAGCGTGTCTGGGTCCAGCGTCCCTCCCTCTCTGACGTCCTCTAGCTGGTCCTGTCGTATCTTCGCCCAGGGGATGAAGGTAACGCCCAGCTCCACATCCCAGTACAGCTTCAACTCCGCCTTGATCCCTTTATTCAAGGCCCACGCAATCTGGGGAACGAGGCCACAATATACACATTCAATTAAATCAATATTCATATTTATTTTCATACATTGATGGTCGGTCTCCCGGACACCAACTTAGTGAACGTGTTTTTTAAGATTGTCTAGGACAAGGCTTAATCATCTGGAAACTGGCCCTTTGTTCTAACAGAGCCCACATACCTTGATGGCTTTCTGGTTGACTTTGTAGGATCCTCTGCTGAGTTTCTGCAGAGCTCTGAATGCATCCTGTCTGTGGACCATGACGATGTACGCACAACCTCGAGGAGGAATCATCTGAGGGAGGAGAGGAGAGAGGAGGGAGGAGAGGAGAGAGGAGAGGAGGGGAGAGAGGAGAGGAGGGGAGAGAGGAAGGAGAGAGGAAGGAGATTACCAAGTGAATTGGAAGATATTGGCACGAGAAATCAGATTCTAAATTTGAATTATTTAAGAGCAACCTAAAGAGTCAGTGTGTGGTTTCAACACACACACACAGTAAACTTACGTTGATGGAGTCTATCTGTCCAAACTCCTCCAGTAGACAGGCTACATCCTGCTGCTGGGTTCTCTTGTCCAGCTGACCCACCCACAGAGTGGTACTACACACTGGAGGAGAGGGGGAGACATGGGGAGACATGGGGAGAGAGTGGGGGGAGACATGGGGAGAGAGTGGGGGAGACATGGGGAGAGAGTGGGGGGAGACATGGGGAGGGGGAGAGAGAGACAGACAGAGAGAGACAGACAGACAGACAGAGACAGACAGACAGACAGACAGAGAGAGACAGACAGAGACAGAGAGAGAGAGAGACAGACAAAGACAGAGAGAGACAGACAGAGAGACAGAGGGAGACAGACAGAGACAGACAGACAGACAGAGAGACACAGACAGACAGAGAGAGACAGAGAGAGACAGACAGAGAGAGACAGACAGACAGACAGACAGACAGACAGACAGACAGACAGACAGAGACAGAGAGAGACAGAGAGACAGAGAGAGAGAGAGAGAGAGAGAGAGAGAGAGAGAGAGAGAGAGAGAGAGAGAGAGAGAGAGAGAGACAGAGAGAGAGACACAGGTTGAGAGAGAAAGACAGGGGGAGAGAGTGTGAAATAATGACAGATTAAGTGACAATGATTAACATTGGAAAGGGAACGGGAACCAATAGTAAAAAAGTAAAATATATATATATATAGACAGTGTACAAAACATTAAGAACACCTGCTCTTTCCATGACAGACTGACTAGGTGAAGAGAGAGAGTTGTCTCACCGCTCAGCGTGTCAGCCTTGGGCTGTGGCAGTCCTTTCTGTCGTCTCTCCCTCTCCTTCTCCTTCTCCTTCTCTCTCTCCCTGCGTTCCTGGGAGCGTGACCGTGGGGAGTGTCTGCGGCGGTCTCTGGACCGGTGTGTTCTAGAGATGGACCGCGACCGCCTCCTCTTAGGAGACCTGGAGAGAGAGAGAGAGAGAGAGAGACAGACACAAATCACATACCTCTTATATTACTGCTTGGCTAGCGTCGGAATCCCACACCTCGTAAGCAACAGCACAAGGTCTGAGAGGATGATAGGAGTTCATTTCCAGGGTTGGGAAATTAACTCCCGCCAAAAATGAGGGTTGATTTTTGTAATTCGCGGGTAAGAATGTCTATTTTCACCAGCCACGTTGGTGGGAAGAGTTTATTTTCTTCAATCCTAAAGCCCACATGTAGAAGTTGGTCAAAGTGACGAGACCGTATTCTAAAAGTGTAACTTTGTCCTCGTCTTTTGTCGGCATCCTTTAGTTCACACGTCAGGTTTCTTATTTATTTATTTTAATTTTTCAAATGTTTAGTTTAAGTTTTCTGCAACCGTTGCAAGGCCCTGGAGATTCTGTTTCCGTCACCAGGTGTCTGTGAGAGGGCCCGGTTACCACGGTAACGGCCCGCCCCTTAAAGGGGCAGCGACGCATGGAACGCTCCAAAAAACATTTCATTCATTAACTTGCAGGTCATTTCTTATCATTAGAAAAACAACAACAACAAAACCGCTCAAATACTTAAAATTGTTCTCCTCCATTTATTTGTGTGTTTGTACATTTCATCCGGGACACGTTGTGCTTAAAAACAGACCTTATATTGGCCATAACCCCCCACGTGCCTTATAAAATATGGCTCAGCACTAAACACTGTTGATTCTTGCTGTTCAGTTGTAGAATCTGTTTTCAATTGTATCTAAATGATTTATTTTAACATTACACTGGTTAAAAGACTCATCAATATACCATATTACTGCTTCCTAGTAATACATGTCTTGTTTTTTAGAAACATCAGAATGAATGCTTACTTTATTTATTTTTAAATGGCTAAATATATTTTGGCTGTTAATTAACCAAAAAGTTCATTTCAGGCCCTGAAGGAACTGGCCATTTGAACGCCGTCTTTAGACGATAACCAATAGGAACTGGCCATTTGAACGCTGTCTTTCGACGTTAACCAATAGGAACTGGCCATTTGAACGCTGTCTTTCGACGTTAACCAATAGGGACTGGCCATCTGACCAGCACTCACCTAGATCCCGATGGTGACTTCCTGCCATCTGGTCGGTGTCTTCCATCCTTCATGGAGGGAGGGTCCAGGTCCATATTCATATCCTGACAAGACGAAACCATAACATTTACAACATCAGTAAGTTTGTAAATATGTTAGTACCATTCAATTGTTGCATGAACAGGAAGAACACCTGCCATGCATGATGAGTTCTGAGAAGTGATACACATTAACTGACTAATTGAATATTCCAAATCATATGACCATTTTAGGTAGGCAGGAAGCCTAGCGGTTAGAGGCTGGGTAGCCTAGCGGTTAGATGCAGGTAGCCTAGCGGTTAGAGGCAGGTAGCCTAGCGGTTAGAGGCTGGGAAGCCTAGCGGTTAGAGGCTGGGAAACCTAGCGGTTAGAGGCTGGGAAGCCTAGCGGTTAGAGGCTGGGAAGCCTAGCGGTTAGAGGCTGGGAAGCCTAGCGGTTAGAGGCTGGGAAGGCTAGCGGTTAGAGGCTGGGAAGCCTAGCGGTTAGAGGCTGGGAAGCCTAGCGGTTAGAGGCTGGGAAGCCTAGTGGTTAGAGGCTGGGAAGCCTAGCGGTTAGAGCGTTGGGCCAGTAACCGAAAGGTTGCTAGATCAAATCCCAGAGCTGACAAGGTCAAAATCTGTCGTTCTGCCCCTGAACAGGGCAGTTAACCCATTGTTCCTAGTCTGTCATTGTAAATAAGTGTTAACTGACTTGCCTAGTTAATAAATAATTAAAAAAATACAAATAAATAATAAACATTGGACTTGTCCATGTCTATTAAATTAAAAGGGCAGGATTACTATTTTCATGTTGTCATGACGTGACCCTTTCTCGGCATAGATCGTGGCACCCCCCCCACCTCCTACACCCAGGTTCTGTTATCTCAGGACATAAATTCCTGGAGGAGACTCTCTCCTCATGGCCATGCAGTATATAGAGAGAGAGAGAGTTTCCCAGTAGAACAAAGGAACTCATTCTACATCACAGAGCTGGAGAACTGAACAATATCCATGTTTTGGAGAATGTGTAAACGGTCGGTGGAGAAGCCAGGTAACGACCCGGTCCGTTTTGTTTCATGTTTGTGACCTCAGGAAAGACAATGCAGCCACATTAGCATAACTCTGTTTATACGGGAGCCTCCGTTATGAGGTTTGCGTCTAATTATTGTATAAAATCAACGAGGTAAGGTGGATGTTAAACCTTTAATGAAAGAGAATTTGTATTCCCTTTAAAGTTTAACTAAGTCATTGGCCCGCCCCCGTGAGCACAGACATGATCTGGCGTCATGGAACAGCCCTCTCCTACTGTTACGAATAAAACCCCCTCCTGAAGAAATACTTTTCAGACCATGCGTTCCTCGATGGACACCGAGGGGACACAGGTTGAGTTTAGACCACAAAAACCTCAGTTTAAGCTAAGGATGTAATGGTTGCTGAATTCCTAAAACCATACCACGTGGAGCATTGGCTACACGGGTGGAAATGGTTCAACTCTGAGACTATCAATCCCTACAGAATAAGAGCAAATCTTAGATACTAATTACTAGTCTGCAGCTGGAAATTATGTCAACCTGGGATGCGAAGACTGACAACCGCCGAAACATCTATTCTACGAGAACATTTCTGAATGGTACTCTGAAGTATCCATTCTAACCACGACAGACGCCAGGGAAGCAGAGAGACACTCGGATGACCTCTCCAACAGAAGGACTGACGATTCCAACAGAGATCACGAAGACACACCGATCATAAATATATGTTGATTGCAATTATTCCCGAATGAGTGAGCGTTCATGTGCAAAGGATTAGCATTTCAATCAATATAATTATCAACTGTGTAGTGACTCTTGTCCTTTCCTGCCCTTCTCAGTCCACACCCCTTCTCAGTCCACACCCCCTTTCAGTCCACACCCCCTTCTCAGTCCACACCCCTTCAGTCCACACCCCCTTCAGTCCACACCCCCTTCTCAGTCCACACCACCCCCTTCTCAGTCCACACCCCCTTCTCAGTCCACACCCCTTCTCAGTCCACACCCCTTCTCAGTCCACACCCCCCACACCTCAGTCCACACCCCTTCTCAGTCCACACCCCCTTCTCAGTCCACACCCCTTCTCAGTCCACACCCCCTTCTCAGTCCACACCCCTTCTCAGTCCACAGTCCACACCCCTTTCTCAGTCCACACCCCTTCTCAGTCCACACCCCTTCTCAGTCCACACCCCCTTCTCAGACCAGTCCACCCCCTTCACAGACCCCCTTCACAGACCACCCCCCTCCACAGACCACACCCCCTCCACAGACCACACCCCCTTCTCAGACCACACCCACTTCCCTTTGTCCACCAAGCCGTCGTATCGACTTAGCCCACTAGGGAACGTCCCCTATCATTTCCTTGTAACCATATCTACTGTTTGTGTGTTTATGCATTTCTGTGATTATTTAGTTAGTAAATAAATGATTAAGACAATTGATGTATGGATGATTTATAGAAAAGGCTGGGTTCGTGCAGATAACCATCAATTTAAGGCGTTTGGAATGAGACTAATGTGAGGTAAAGAATAATTAACCTCTTGAAACTAGGGGGCACTATTTTCATTTTTGGAAAAATAACGTTCCCAAAGTAAATGGGCTATTTTTCAGGACCAGATAATAGAATATGCATATAATTGACAGCTTAGGATAAAAAAATATTGTCTGTGAGTATAACAGAACTGATATTGCAGGTGAAAGCCTGAGAAAAATCCAATCAGGAAAAGGGATATCAACCAGATTCCATTTTCTATGGCTTCCCTAATGTGTCTAGTGTCACAAGACATCGTTTCAGGCTTTTATTTTGAAAAATGAGCGTGAGCAACAACATTGCGTCAGTGGTCAGCTGGTGGCTCTCAGAGTGATTTGTGCGTAATAGACAAATGCAGCCATTGTTTCTCTCGCTCCTACGAAGAAGCCAACTGATCCGGTGGATATATTATCGAATAGATATTTGAAAAACACCTTGAGGATTGATTATAAAAAACGTTTGCCATGTTTCTGTCGATATTATGGATCTAATTTGGAATATTTTTCGGCGTGGTCGTGACCGCAGTTTCCGGTGGATTTCTCAACCAAACGTGAAGAACAAACGGAGGTATTTCGGCTATAAAAAAATAATCTTTATGGGACAAAATTAACATTTGCTGTGTAACTGGGAGTCTCGTCAGTGAAAACATCCGAAGATCATCAAAGGTAATCGGTTAATTTGATTGCTTTTCTGATTTTCGTGACCAAGCTTCCTGCTGCTAACTGGACATAATGCTAGGCTATCGATAAACTTACACAAACGCTTGTCTTGCTTTGGCTGTAAAGCATCATTTCTAAATCTGAAATGACAGGGTGATTAACAAAAGGCTACGCTGTGTTTCACTATATTTCCTTGTGATTTCATGAATATCAATATATTCTAGTAATATTTTTTGTCCGTTATGCTAATTAGTGTCAGTTGATGACAATTCTCCCGGATCCGGGATGGGTAATTCCAAGAGTTAATTAGAAGACTAAGTGATCAGATATTAAAACATCTGAATGTTACACTAGGAAAATGATAACTTTGTAATCTGAAGATTTTCCGCGGTTCCCCCGACTTCCTAGTTAATTACATTTACATGATTAGTTTAATCCCGTAATAATTACAGAGAAGTTATTCGATAAAACAACAAGTCTTCACTTTAATGATGCCAAAGACACGACAATGCTTGTAACCATTCATCCCTAATAAAACGTCACCGAACACTAATTCAAAATCTATTAATGTACTAATCTCACCTGTTCCTGCTGGCCCACGTGTTGGCCAAAGGCGTCCTTGTTTGGAGGGAATCCCCCAGGGAAGCCTGGAGGTCCTGTACCAGGGAGGGGCTGGCCTGGAGGAACCACCATTCCTGGGTAGGCCTGGCCCGGCAGCAAACCATAGCCCTGGAGCTGACCGTTAGGAGGCAGAGATATCTGGATGGAGGGTGAAAGACAGGGAGTTTTGTTTTAATACTGTGTGTGTGTGTGTTCTGAGAGAGAGAGAAGAGAGAGAGAAGAGAAAGAGAAGAGAAAGGGGAGAGAGGAGAGAGAAGAGAGGGGAGAGAGGGAGGGAGAGGAGAGAGAGGAGAGAGTGAGGGAGAGGGAGAGAGAGGAGAGGAGAGAGAGAGGGGAGAGAGAGGGAGAGAGAGGAGAGGGAGAGAGAGAGAGACAAATAGAGAGCAAGATCAGAGGCGTGTGAGGTCTTGGAGATAATTACCTGGTGTGTGAGAGACAAATAGAGAGCAAGATCAGTTAATTACCTGGCGTGTGAGGTCTTGGAGGTCTTGGACATGTTAATTACCTGGCGTCTTGTGTTAATTACCTGAGGTCTTGGACCATGCCCATCATGTGTTGTTGAAAGTGCTGGGGGAAACCCGGAGGCTGCTGGGTACTGTCAGAATGAAACAAATACACACAGTTAACATACAGATGTACAACACACACACACACACACACACACACTATAAGGGGAAAGGTCTTACAAAGACGTCTGGTCCTTCTTTGATTCGTCGGTTCCCTCAGGCTCATCGTCATAGTCAAAACGGTCCAACAGCGTCTAGACAAACGAGAGGAGACAAGGTTCAACAGCGTCTAGACAAACGAGAGGAGACTAGGTTCAACTCAAACACATTGTTTTCCATTTCCAAGCCTGCCTGTTGTCAATAGCTGTGTTCGAATACCCTGAGAGCCCTGGAGCAGGTTTTCATCAAGGATCTCTGTACTTTGTTTCGTTCATCTTTCCCTCGATCCTGACTAGTCTCCCAGTCCCTGCCACTGAAACCATGCTTCACCGTAGGGATGGTGCCACCGCCATGCTTCACCTTAGGGATGGTGCCACCGCCATGCTTCACCTTAGGGATGGTGCCACCGCCATGCTTCACCTTAGGGATGGTGCCACCGCCATGCTTCACCTTAGGGATGGTGCCACCGCCATGCTTCACCTTAGGGATGGTGCCACCGCCATGCTTCACCTTAGGGATGGTGCCACCGCCATGCTTCACCTTAGGATGGTGCCACCGCCATGCTTCACCTTAGGGATGGTGCCACCGCCATGCTTCACCTTAGGGATGGTGCCACCGCCATGCTTCACCGTAGGGATGGTGCCACCGCCATGCTCCACCGTAGGGATGGTGCCACCGCCATGCTTCAGCATAGGGATGGTGCCACCACCATGCTTCACCGTAGGGATGGTGCCACTACCATGCTTCACCGTAGGGATGGTGCCACCACCATGCTTCACCGTAGGGATGGTGCCACCACCATGCTTCACCGTAGGGATGGTGCCAGGTTTCCTCCAGACGTGATATTTGGCATTCAGGCCAAAGAGTTCAATCTTGGTTTCATCAGACCAGGGAATCGTGTTTCTCATGGTCTGAGAGTCTTTAGGTACCTTTTTGCCAAACTCCAAGCAGGCTGTCATGCCTTTTACTGAGGAGTGGCTTCCGTCTGGTCACTCTACCATAAAGGCCTGATTGGTAGAGTGCTGCAGAGATGGTTGTCCTTCTGGAAGGTTCTCCCATCTCCACAGAGGAACTCTGGAGCTCTGTCAGAGTGATCATCAGGTTCTTGGTCACCACCCTGAACAAGGCCCTTCTCCCCTGATTGCTCAGTTTGACCAGGCGGCCAGCTCTAGGAAGAGTCTTGGTGATTCCAAACATCTTCCATTTAAGAATGGAGGCCACTGTGTTCTTGGGGACCTTCAATGCTGCAGACATTTTTTGGTACCCAGCTCTGTGCCTCGACACAATCCTGTCTCTGAGCTCTATGGACAATTCCTTCGACCTCATGGCTTGCTTTTTGCTCTGACATGCACTGTCAACTGTGGGACCTTATATAGACCGGTGTGTGCCTTTCCAAATCATGTCCAATCAATTTAATTTACCACAGGTGGACTCCCATCAAGTTGTAGAAACGTCTCAAGGATGATCAATGGAAACAGGATGCACCTGAGCTTAATTTCGAGTCTCATTGCAAAAGGTCTGAATATTTATGTAAATAAGGTATGTTTTTTATTTTTAATACATTTGCAAAAATGTCTAAAAACCTGTTCTCGATTTGTCATTATAGGGTATTGTGATGTCATTATGGGTTATTGTGATGTCATTATAGGGTATTGTGATGTCATTATGGGTTATTGTGATGTCATTATAGGGTATTTTAGGGTGTGTAGACTGATTCCATTGTAGAATAAAGCTGTAACGTAAGGGGTCTGAATACTTTCCCGAAGGCACTGTATGTGTTGAGAATTTCAAGAAATGTCTTGCTTTATTGAACAGTGTATTTCTCGTGTGTTGTTCAGGTCATTACGGTCAACGAGAATGTGTTTTATAAATGACTGACCTGGTTAAATAAATATTTTGGTTATTCTCATTCAAATCTAAATCTAGGTTAGGTTGTTGATTTGTTCAACAGCGTCTAGACAAACGAGACGAGGCAAGGTTCAACAGCGTCTAGACAAACGAGAGGCTACCATTACTAGAGACTAGACATTCCCCATAACAAAAAAATAAAATGAACTATTCTGAATCACCTTTACCCCGTCACTAACACCCCTGTGGGACGAGGAAGGGGAACCCCCCCACTCTGTGGTTACAGGTCGATAGTAAGAAGAGGAACTCACAGCCACCTTGTCAAACGCTGTTTTCTGCTGGCTGAGCTCGCTGGAGGGGAGGGGGTGTCGCTGAGCGGTCGTACCCAGGGCGGGGGTCAGGGACTGGAGATGGAGCTGGGAGTGGAGGTGGTGGAGGTTGGCTGGAGGCTGGGGTTGAGCCTGGTGATGGGGTTGAGCCTGGTGCTGGGGTTGAGGATGGGGTTGAGCCTGGAGATGCGGCTGAGGGTGGGGTTGAGCCTGGAGATGCGGCTGAGGGTGGGGCTGAGCCTGGAGATGCGGCTGAGGGTGGGGTTGAGCCTGGGGATGCGGGTGAGGGTGGGGTTGAGCCTGGAGATGCGGCTGAGGGTGGGGTTGAGGCTGGGGATGCGGCTGGGGATGGGGTTGAGGATGGGGATGGGGTTGAGCCTGGAGATGCGGCTGAGGATGGGGTTGAGCCTGGAGATGCGGCTGGGGATGGGGTTGAGGATGGGGTTGAGGATGGGGTTGAGGCTGGGGGTGGCTGTGGGTCTGGGGTGGGAAGGGATGAGTCTGAGGCTTTGACGGATTTTGTTGAAAGTTCTGGAAAATGTGTTGAAGCTGCAGAGTGAGAGAGAGAGAGCTGAGTTAGGACACTGGGGGATGCCTGAAGATGGGACTAGCAAAAATAAAAAACACACACCTGTTGTCCCTTTGAGGACTGGAAGAGCTGAGCGACAGCGGCGAACGCGTCAGAGTTCTGAAGCTGAGAGACAGGCGCCACAACAGTGTTTTCCGTTACTGAGGTGACCTTACCCTTTACTGGTGACGGGGATGAGGGGAAACCTGGAGGACAGCAGTACAAGAGAGTCAGTCAGTCAGACAGACAGACAGACAGACAGACAGACAGACAGACAGACAGACAGACAGACAGACAGACAGACAGGCAGACAGGCAGACAGGCAGACAGGCAGACAGACAGGCAGACAGGCAGACAGACCGACAGAGAGGCAGACAGACCGGCAGAGAGAGACAGACAGGCAGAGAGACAGACAGGCAGAGACAGTCAGACAGACAGGCAAGAGTCAGACAGACAGGCAGACAGACAGACAGAGAGACAGACAGACAGGCAGAGACAGACAGGCAGAGAGACAGACAGGCAGAGAGACAGACAGGCAGAGAGACAGACAGGCAGACAGGCAGGCAGACAGACAGACAGCAGTGATACCTTGGTCTGGGTTAGCAGTAGAGGTCGACCGAATATGATTTTTCAACGCCCATACCAATTATTGGAGGACCAAAAAAAAGCAGATACCGATTAATCGGACGATTTTTAAAATGTTTTTGTAATAATGACAATTACAACACTGAATGAACACTTATTTTAACTTAATATAACACATAATCAATTTAGCCTCAAATAAATAATGAAACATGTTCAATTTGGTTTAAAATCAAAGTGTTGGAGAAGAAAGTAAAAGTGCAATATGTGCTATGTAAAAAAGCTAACGTTTCAGTTCCTTGCTCAGAACATGAGAACATATGAAAGCTGGTGGTTCCTTTTAACATGAGTCTTCAATATTCCCAGGTAAGAAGTTTTAGGTTGTAGTTATTTGAGGAATTACAGGACTATTTCCTTCTAAACCATTTGTATTTCATTAACCTTTGACTAGTGGATGTTCTTATAGGCACTTTAGTATTGCCAGTGTAACAGTATAGCTTCCGTCCCTCTCCTCGCTCCTACCTGGGCTCGAACCAGGAACACATTGACAACAGCCCTCGAAGCAGCGTTACCCATGCAGAGCAAGGGGAACAACTACTCCAAGTCTCAGAGCGAGAGACGTTCGAAACGCTAACTAGCTAGCCATTTCACATCACATCGTTACACCAGCCTAATCTCGGGAGTTGATAGGCTTGAAGTCATAAAGAGCAGAGCTGCTGGCAAAACGCACAAAAGTGCTGTTTGAATGAATGCTTACGAGCCTGCTGCTGCCTACCATCGCTCAGTCAGACTGCTCTATCAAATATTAAATCATAGACTTAATTATAACATAACACACAGAAATACGAGCCTTGGGTCATTAATATGGGCGAAGCCGGAAACTATCATCTCGAAAACAAGACGTTTATTCTTTCAGTGAAATACGGAACCGTTCTGTATTTTATCTAACGGGTGGCATCCGTCAGTCTAAATATTCCTGTTACATTGTACAACCTTCAATGTTATGTCATAATTATGTAAAATTCTGGCAAATTAGTTCGCAATGAGCCAGGCGGCCCAAACTGTTGCATATACCCTGACTCTGTGTGCAATGAACTCAAGAGAAGTGACACAATTTCACCTGGTTAATATTGCCTGCTAACCTGGATTTCTTTTGGCTAAATATGCAGGTTTCAAAATATTGATTTTAAGAAAGGCATTGATGTTCATGGTTAGGTACACGTTGGAGCAACGATATGCACTGCGTCGATTATATGCAACGCACGCTAGATAAACTAGTAATATCGTCAACCGCGTGTAGTTAACTAGTGATTATGATTGATTAAGTTTAATGCTAGCTAGCAACTTACTGCATTCGCGTAACAGGCGAGTTCCTCATGAGGCAGGTGGTTAGAGCGTTGGACTAGTTAACCGAAAGGTTGCAAGATTGAATCCCTGAGGTAAAAATCTGTCATTCTGCCCCTGAACAAGGCAGTTAACCCACTGTTCCTAGGCCGCCATTGAAAATAAGAATGTGTTTTTAACTGACTTGCCTAGGTAAATAAAAGGTGTAAAAAAACATTTTTTAAAAAGACAAAATTGCCGCCCAAAATGACAGATGTTCGATTGTTCTGAAAACTTGAAATCGTCCCGAATTAAACCGGCCATTCCGATTAATCAGTCGACCTCTAGTTAACAGACAGACAGACAGCAGTGATACCTGGGTCTGGGTTAACAGACAGTAATACCTGGGTCTGGGTTAACAGACAGACAGACAGCAGTGATACCTGGGTCTGGGTTAACAGACAGTAATACCTGGGTCTGGGTTAACAGACAGACAGACAGCAGTGATACCTGGGTCTGGGTTAACAGACAGTAATACCTGGGTCTGGGTTAACAGACAGACAGTAATACCTGGGTCTGGGTCAACAGACAGACAGTAATACCTGGGTCTGGGTCAACAGACAGACAGCAGTGATACCTGGGTCTGGGTCAACAGACAGACAGTAATACCTGGGTCTGGGTCAACAGACAGACAGTAATACCTGGGTCTGGGTCAACAGACAGACAGTAATACCTGGGTCTGGGTTAACAGACAGACAGTAATACCTGGGTCTGGGTTAACAGACAGACAGTAATACCTGGGTCTGGGTTAACAGACAGACAGTAATACCTGGGTCTGGGTTAACAGACAGACAGTAATACCTGGGTCTGGGTTAACAGACAGACAGTAATACCTGTGTCTGGGTCAACAGACAGACAGTAATACCCGGGTCTGGGTCAACAGACAGACAGTAATACCTGGGTCTGGGTCAACAGACAGACAGTAATACCTGGGTCTGGGTTAACAGACAGACAGTAATACCTGGGTCTGGGTTAACAGACAGACAGTAATACCTGGGTCTGGGTCAACAGACAGACAGTAATACCTGGGTCTGGGTCAACAGACAGACAGTAATACCTGTGTCTGGGTCAACAGACAGACAGTAATACCTGTGTCTGGGTCAACAGACAGTAATACCTGGGTCTGGGTCAACAGACAGACAGTAATACCTGGGTCTGGGTCAACAGACAGACAGTAATACCTGGGTCTGGGTCAACAGACAGACAGTAATACCTGGGTCTGGGTCAACAGACAGACAGTAATACCTGGGTCTGGGTCAACAGACAGACAGTAATACCTGGGTCTGGGTCAACAGACAGACAGTAATACCTGGGTCTGGGTCAACAGACAGACAGTAATACCTGGGTCTGGGTTGACAGTAATACCTGGGTCTGGGTCGTCCATCTCGGTGTCTGCAACACTGCTGGAACCAGATGTCGCCATATCTAGAAGAGGCTGGATGATCTCCATCTTAAACACACCATTCTTTTGCCACAGATTCAACACACGCACTATCTTACTCTACAGATAGGAGAGAGAGAGAAGGAGAGAGAGGGGAGGATCGTGAGAAAGAAAGAGAAAGAAGGAGAGAGAGAGAGGAGAGAGAAAGAAGGAGAGAGAGAGAAAGGAGAGAGAGAGAAAGGAGAGAGAGGAGGAGAGAGAGGAGAGAGAAAGGAGCGAGAGAGAGGGAGAGAGAGAAAGGAGGAGAGAGAAAGGAGAGAGAGAGGAGAGAGAAAGAAGGAGAGAGAGAGAAAGGAGAGAGAGAAAGGAGGAGAGAGAAAGGAGCAAGAGAGAGGGAGAGAGAGAAAGGAGGAGAGAGAAAGGAGCAAGAGAGAGGGGAGAGAGAGAAAGGAGGAGAGAGAAAGGAGCAAGAGAGAGGGGAGAGAGAGAAAGGAGGAGAGAGAAAGGAGCAAGAGAGAGGAGAGAGAGAGAAAGGAGGAGAGAGAAAGGAGCAAGAGAGAGGGGAGAGAGAGAAAGGAGGAGAGAGAAAGGAGAGAGAGAGAGGAGAGAGAAAGAAGGAGAGAGAGAGAAAGGAGAGAGAGAGAAAAAGGAGGAGAGAGAAAGGAGCAAGAGAGAGGGGAGAGAGAGAAAGGAGGAGAGAGAAAGGAGCAAGAGAGAGGGAGAGAGAGAGAAAGGAGGAGAGAGAAAGGAGCAAGAGAGAGGGGAGAGAGAGAAAGGAGGAGAGAGAAAGGAGAGAGAGAGAGGAGAGAGAAAGAAGGAGAGAGAGAGAAAGGAGAGAGAGAGAAAGGAGGAGAGAGAAAGGAGCAAGAGAGAGGGGAGAGAGAGAAAGGAGGAGAGAGAAAGGAGCAAGAGAGAGGGGAGAGAGAGAAAAGAGGAGAAAGGAGAGAGAGAGAAAGGAGGAGAGAGAAAGGAGGAGACAGAGAGAGAGAGAAAGGATGAGAGAAAAGAGCAGAGAAAGAGGAGAGAGAGAGAGAGAGAGAAAGGAGAGAGAAAGGAGCGAGAGAGAGGGGAGAGAGAAAGGAGGAGACAGAGAGAGAAAGGAGGAGACAGAGAGAGAGGGGAGAGAGAGAAAGGAGGAGACAGAGAGAGAAAGGAGGAGACAGAGAGAGAGGGGAGAGAGAGAAAGGAGGAGACAGAGAGATTTGTTATGAGTAAGTACAGCGTCCTCAAGTATCCATCATAGCTTGTTTCACCACCATTATAATCATCATCATGGTCTCACCCGTTCTTCAGTGGGACAGAGACAGAGGTTCTCAAACGTTCCCGTGATGTTCTTGGTGAACCGTGGCCCGAACACGTCCTTGTCCATGCCAAACTGATGACGGGACTGTCGGACGATGGAGTCTACAACATATAGACCTGCCACCTTGTACTCCGGCTTACACTGGGGGAGGGGGGGAGTAAGATACAGACACAAAGAGAGTCAATTGAAAATTAAATGGAGAGATAGAGAGAGATACGAGACAGACAGACAAAGAGAGAGAGAGAGACAGGAGACATACAGAGAGAGAGAGAGAGACACAGGAGACAGACAGACAGAGAGAGAGAGAGAGGAGACATACAGAGAGAGAGAGAGACAGGAGACATACAGACAGAGAGAGAGAGAGAGGAGACATACAGAGAGAGAGAGAGACAGGAGACATACAGACAGAGAGAGAGAGAGAGAGGAGACATACAGAGAGAGAGAGACAGTAAGATAGACAGCAAGACAAACAGACAGCGAGACAAACAGACAGACAGAGGGAGAGAGACAGGAGACAGACAGACAAAGGAGACATACAGACAGAGAGAGACAGTGAGACAGCCAGCGAGACAGACAGACAGCGAGACAAACAGAC